>NW_028289625.1:0-86687 GCF_059628265.1 Tinamus guttatus
AAAAGAAAAGAAAAGAAAAGAAAAGAAAAGAAAAGAAAAGGAAAAGAAAAGAAGGGAAAAGAAGGGAAAAGAAAAGAAAGACGCTTCTTCTACCGTACTAGGTTGGCTGTAGATATCGGGTCATGCGTTTACATGATTGGCCCGCACACGGTCGTCTGTCCTGCACTGATAAGCTTGTTTATAGGTTCTTCCTCTCCTACTTCTGTGTTCTTCCAGCTGGTGACTTTTCCACGATCTTTTCGCCTTGGTCTTAGTCCTGCTCATCGTATCCGTCTTCTATCAGGGAGCCTCCGTTACTTAGACATCCTCCCACACCTTAATGTTATATTCATCTCAGAGATAAAATGAAAAATGGTATGTGCAAAAAAGTTAGCCACCTTCTATTTTACTTTTTCTGATGCTAACAAAGGTTATTGGTTTCTTTTAAACGTGTTTTCTTTTAAAATGTTATGAAGCTGGAAGATGAAGGATGGTAGTTCAACTAGATAAATGTAAGCAGGTTAAAAAAAGCAGAAAAATGCAACAATGTAGGAATTAAATACTCAGGTGATCGCACTCTATGACTTGGTTCCCAAAAGAATGACAACAGCATTCCATATGAGTTTCCAAAAAGCACATACTCTAGACTATAAAAATCAAGCAAACAAAAAATTTAAACTCACCACAGATGCACTTTTTCTTTACAGGAGGATCACATGCTGCTGCACATGGCAGATATTGCTCACTCAGTGGCAGATATTGCTCATTCGGTCAGTTTCTGGAAGGCACTCAGAAAGTATAGGCATAATATTGCGAAAAGAATCTAAAATCAAATAATATTGTCCCCCCATAATATTGCTCCCACTATCTATAGTAGGCTTCTAACCAGTCTGTGTATGAGGTTGTGGAAGAATTGTTTGAAAGCAGGAACTGAGAGGAAAACTAGGGCCTAACAGAAGTTTTGGAATCACAAAAGCTTGCTTGGGGTGACACACAGTTGCCACTTCCAGGATGGCTGATACGCACGGACTCTGCTCCTCCACGGTTCCCTAGGCAAAACAATCCGCCCTCCTCGCAGCTGCAAAGGGGAATAACTGAGGCTGGAGCGGAGCGAAGACACCACGGCCAAACTCTATTGCACTCCCTGTACTGGGCCGCTGATAAGCCGCACAGTAGCTGTCCAATGGGAGATATACGATAACATGTCTGGTGCTGAGCCAGCAAGGGTGGCAAATCACTCCTTTCAGATGAACTTTGCTCATTATAAGCTCACTATAATGTCAAAACACACCTCCATCCCAAAAGTTACCCACCTCCGAGGTACGACCACCCCTCACTGAGCATGCGCTTTAGATTTTTGATTGACTGTACCTTTAAATGAAAGCGAGAAACTTTTTCACCAATCAATAACAATATTAAGTATGACTCTAGTCACTCAAGCTCCACCTGAATGTAAAGAAAAGTATAAAAGATGAAGTGAGGAGGAAAAAGGAGGAGGGAAGAATCCATCGTAACTCTTGGGTCAGTTGACGGGCTGATTTCCCTTTCCTCCCCTTGGGTTGAGACACCACCTGAGGAGACTTGAGGCTGAGAGCCCTCTCCCATCTTCTGGGGTGAGTGATGATTGCACATTTGTACATCAGAGCTAGCTAAAAACCCCACGCTGTAGTAGAGAATTTCCTGTACTGACATCTGAAACCTGCTTTGTAAATGTTGCATTTGAATAAATCATGCTGTTTGTGAATTCGACTACTTGTTTAGGGGGGGCGATCGAACCTACAGTTGACAGACTGTTTGTGAATCCGATACTGCCAGAGTCGAGCTTATAGGTGATTATGCTATTTGGGAACTCGATTCGCTCCTAGGAAGGCGATTGGACCCATGGTCCACGGACTGTTTGTGAATCAAGTTTCAGGTATCAGGTTAGTCACCAAGGGGAAATCATGCTTGACTACCCTGATAGCCTTCTATGATGGAATGACCAGCTAGATAGATAAGGGGGAGCGGTGGATGTCATCTATCTTGACTTCACCAAGGCTTTTGACACCATCCCTCACAACATCCTCCTGGGTAAGCTGGGAAGTGTGGGATAGATGAGTGGACAGTGACGTGGATTTGGAATTGCTGATGATACAAGAGGAGTAGCTGATACCCCAGAGGGCTGCGCTGCCATCCAGAGGGACCTGGACAGACTGGACAACTGGGCGGTGAAAAACCTCATGAAATTCAACAAGGCCAAGTGCAAGGTCCTGCACCTGGGGAGGAATAAGCCCAGAAACCAGTACAGGCTGGGGACCAACCATCTGGAGAGCAGCTCTGCAGAGAAAGACCTGAGTGTCATGGTGGACAACAAGTTGACCATGTGTTCCGGATGGGCTCGGGATTCGGCAATAATCAGCCAGAACGAGGTGACTACATCAAGCATTTATTCAGGTGAGAGCACATACAAGAAGCAAAGTGTGGATGACTACTCACGAGGTGATACCTGCAGATCTGGACCCGAACATCTTCTCGAGCTGGGAGATCAGAGAGAGACTTGCTGACCGGCTCCCGCAGAGACAGCGTAGGCCTCGGATTTGGGAGTTCCTCCTCCCCTCCTCTCTCTTCACTATCCTCTCTATGCCCGGTGCATCCTGGCACGTAGGGTCAGTACGATTGAGGAGGCGGGCCGGCGGGGGGGGGCGGACAAACTCCAACTCGAGTTGCGCAGCTCTCCCCCGCCCCGGGTGCACAGGCAGTCAGGGGTCCCAGCTCTCAATTCAAGGGTCCTGCCTTCCTCTTCTTCTTCCTCATTTCGGGGTGTTTGGTCTCCAAAGCTAGTTTGGAGGACGTCTGTTGTTAAGCTGGCTACAAGCCCAGTCAAGCGGACGCCTTCAGCAGATTTTCGGAGGGGGCTGCCTGTGGACCGGGCTGAGCAGCTGCCTTATCGCTCAGCCTAGGCAGGCAAACATCCTTTTTTTTCTCAAGGTCTTGCCTCTGCTTCCCATAGGAGATTGTTATGACTCTACAGATCACAGAAATTTTCATCTCCAATACACCATGAGGCAGCTATGTGCCCTCGTGGCCAAGAAGGCCAATGGGATCCTGGGGTGCATTAAGAAGAGTGTCTCCAGCAGGTCGAGGGAGGTGATCCTGCCCCTCTACTCAGCCCTGGTGACGCCCCATCTGGAGTATTGTGTCCAGTTCTGGGCCCCACAGTACAAGAAGGATGTGGAGCTGCTGGAGAGAGTCCAGCGTAGGGCTGCGAGGATGATCAGGGGCCTGGAACATCTGCCCTACGAGGAGAGGCTGAGGGAGCTGGGCCTGTTCAGCCTGGAGAAGAGAAGGCTGAGAGGGGATCTAATCAGTGTCTATAAGTACCTCAAGGGAGGGAGTGAGGAGAATGGTGCTGGTCTCTGTTCACTGGTGGCCACCGACAGAACTAGAGGTAATGGCCACAAACTGAAGCATCAAAATTTCCACAGGAGCTCAAGGAAAAATTTCTTGACAGTGAGGGTGACAGAGCCCTGGAACAGGCTGCCCAGAGAGGTTGTGGAGTCTCCTTCTCTGGAGATCTTCAAAACCTGCTTGGACACAGTCCTGTGCCACGTGCTCTAGGTGACCCTGCGTGTGCAGGGGGGTTGGACTAGATGACCTCTAGAGGTCCCTTCCAACCTTAAGCATTCTATGATTCTATGAGTCTATGAATCTATCCACTGTGTGATGATGAGATGAATTAAATATAGTCATGGGCTGGAATGTGAGGGATGTGCTCATTCCCCAGCTCAACCTGACTTCTCACAGGTAGCCCTATTCAGGTGTTAACTACCACATTATCTGATCCTGGTAGTTGCCTCCCTGATTTCTACACCCACTCAGACATTAACCATCAATAACAGTCCTGATGGCCCTATCCTGATGGGGAGATAAGGCTAACTGTGAGTCTTCAATGTAGAGAAGAGTCGCAAAAATGATCAAAGAGCTGGAAGAAATGCCTCAAAACAGAAAATGTAAAAGTAGCCAGGGAGGAGAAAATACTGGATATTTGCATAGTTGAATAGAGAAGGGCAACAGAGTCAGCAGTTTGACCATGAAATCAAATAAACTCAAATGAGAAATTCGCATTTTTGACAAGCTTAACTAAAACAATTTTTTTAAAAAAAAATTGTCAGGGCATTTCTTGATGAGTTTAGTTCATCACCACAGACACTTCTAGTCAAAATTTGGTGTAATGCAGGCTGCTTTTCAGAACATATGAACAAATAAATAAAATACAAAAAAACCTGCAGGACATCGGGCTAAGCAACCTGATGGTTCCATTGGGATCACATTACCATATGATTTTTGGTTAACAAAATGATCAGAGGTTTGGTGAACTTTCTTTATAGTGAAAAAAAATTCCAAAAAATCTATTTACTCTATCAAAGAGGAAGTTAATAAGTGACTGGATTACAGTTTATAAGAGTTTAAAATCATTTACACCTATCTAAAAACACACTCAAACACATTAAGTCAAACATAATCTCAGGTTGCTTTTTTAACAACTTTGTCAAAAAGATTTACAAAGTGAAACTAGCAACCTTCTGCCACAGAGAGTCTTTCACCAATACATATTTCTGTGTTTAATATAAAATAGATGGTTTACCTGCACCATTTTTACTGCGATGCATTAGAATATAATTAGCGATCTATCAGCACACTTCAACAAAAGGAATATTGCAATACTACAATACTGTCTTTACTCTTATATATTGATTTTATATTATTTATATACTGAGCTCCAATTTATATGTCAGTTCCTATTGGGAGGTAGGGAGGAGGGTGGGAAGGGAAGGGAAGGGAAAGGAGGAAGCATTTATATTACTCCAAATGAGAAAAGCGTAAGGAAAAGCAAGACTCTGTTCAGACTGATTCCACATGTACTTGAAAAATTAGATCATATATTGGGAGCCAAATTTCATGATTATGTTCTACCAGAATCTTTCTTAACTCTAAACAAACACAATGCGGGGAGGAAAAGAAAGTTAGGGAAGTTCAAGTGAAATAACTAGAAACTTCCAGCACAACTTTGAAAAACTGGCTTTGTTGCTTTACACATTGCAGTAAATCAGATTCCATGACCCTCTTGGGGTCAACTTCTATCCTTGGAGAAAGTGAAATAAAGTATAAACCTGAAGATAAAAAGCAGTTATTGAAAGCGGTTTTTCCTCCTAAACCCTCTTGACAGCATTTGAGCTTGGTGGCCTTTTTGAGGGTTGTTTTGTATGCATTTTAAAAAGGGGTGTTCTTTCCCTTTTTTTTTTTTTTTTTTTTTTTAATCCACATATTGCCATATTTTCTCTGTTTGGTGACTACCTTCTTCCTTTCTTTTTCAGTTTTTTCTTGATACTTGAAAGAACTCAGTAATGCAACACTCAAGGACCTTCCTCCCTTCTTACAGATCTTCCACAGTCATTTTATGCATGTGTATATAATTACAGGCATTTAGTAATATGCATTTAGAAAAAAAAATCTGCTCCAAGAAAGATAGATTCAGAGAAAGATTGTAATTCCCACAGGAAGTTTTAAAATTTATGCAGCTATCCATCACCTTTAGCTTGACCATCCCTACATAATCAGAGAATCAATGTTCCCTGAGAACTGTGGATAGTCCCAGGACATGACTTGACTTTACTTCCTTCCTCTAAAAGGCAGTGCTATCTCTGAGTTGTCTAAATATCCTGTCTGCTATGTATCATCAATTTTCACTAAAGAAGGACTCTGCCTGATGTTTCCCTGATGGCTTCCCCATCAGACTGCATCCTTGATACCAAGGTTGGTGGCACACAGGATACAGCTGAACTAAGCAGAGTGATATTGCACTCATGCACACATCACGCCACTTGCTCTAGCATGCAGCTAGACATGACAGGATCTAGCAGTTAAATAATGTAGACATGCAGTGAATGTTTCTTCAAGTCCAGTTCAGCTCCACTCTTGATGCTAGATGTGGCTTATATATCTAAAATGACATACATAATGAAACTGTCCATATTTCTAAAGTGTTCTGGGATCTAAAGGTGAATGTTAATATATAAAGCTGCATAATGTCATTGCTAGTAGAAAATGGAAATGTTCTCAGGATTTATCCAAATTTCAAATAATATTTCAAATAATTGCTCTTCAGGAGCAATTAAACAAACAAAATCCCCATCCACCCAATAAAAATGGTTCTGAAATAGCTCAGTGCGCAAATGAAATATCTGTCTGATCCTAAGGTGCCTCTTATATTTATTACTGAAATTAAAATGCTGCTGCTGTTCTAGTCCATCTTTTCATTTCCAAGTCTAGACAAAGATAAGAAGTAAAAATATCAAATAATTCACAAGCAAAAATTGTCCTCAGAATACTGCCTAAATTAGGACACTTACAAACCTTGCAAGAACTTTCAGTAGTGGATTTCAATTCCAGCTTCTAGAGTACAGCAAATTAATTCTGATAAACCTAAAGAAAATGAAACATTCAGAATCATTCATCTTGAAACTGCCTAGTAAGGAAGGCCTGACTTTCTGAGCATGAGACAAATTTTAGTGTACTTAATTATAGTGAACAAGATGGAAGAACTACAGAGAAAAGGATTGTTCCAGGTAGTTGCTGGGTCAAATCTCAGCCAGCTCAACAAGTTTCTGATCTTTAGCTCTATGACTTTAATAGTAGGAAATGTAAGGAAAGTGGCTTCAAATCATTCAACTTAGACAGAAGAACCCAGGACTGAAGAATGTCTCTGAATTCAGTTTAAAATAATCATTGTAAGATTCATCCATTAGAATGAAGTCAGGTACATCATTTATACATAATTTTTTGTAAGCATATTATTTGATAATTTGTTATCGAGAATGTAATCCCATAAGGGAATCCCAAAACCAAGATTATATGCCACGTAATCTCAAAATAACAGAAGGAACTGGACATTTATAAGGATATAAAGAGTTAACATTCAAACAAAGCAACAAACAAGTAAAACATCCTTTTGCATTCATATACACAAAAGACAAGATTGGAGACCTGAAAATTGCACATTTCCAGAATTTTGATCTGAAGGTTACCCCAAGAGACAGTTCTCCCTTAAAGGCAGCATAGTTTAACGGACAGCTATGTATTAGTACCTTATTCATGAGCAATTGGTTCTATTCTGTATTTAACTAAGGGCCTTAAAAAGTCACTACACTTTTCAGCTTTTCTCCTTTGCCACATAAAAAACATTAATAACATTTCTCTTTTACAAAATGCTTTGAAATCTGCTTTTGCAATGTGCTGATGGAGATCAACACGTTACTCTTACCTGCTTGCTGTTCTCTTACAGTTTCCATTGAACTCAGAGGTTTAACCATTGACTTCAACAGAAGTCTAGGTATCCCTTTTTCCTAGCTCACAGATGAAGTTTGTAAGGCATTTGTGAAGTGACACTGAGCCAAACCCCTAATCTTTCTGTCTTCCTGCTATCCTAATGTCACCACTCCATTTTCTGACACAGGTCTAAGGTACAACAGAGAGTGGCATTTTCCTTCTATAAGCATGCCCAAATCATTGCCTTGTTGACAAGGACTGTTTTGCAGATTGTTTTCTATATTTAAATTTTAGCAATATTCCTCATCATTCCCTCCATAGAAATACATCGCAGACATATTTCCATCTTTTTCCCCTACTACAGTGATTCCAATAGGGTGGATAATCTGCATCCACATTACTCGACAGAACCCACTGGAGCTTTGCAGGCATAACCTATGTGAGCGGTCAGTTCCCCGTATCTGCAAACTAAGATGTAATTCAGTGTGCTTTCACAAAGGGAGAACATCTTCTTTCTTGACTCCCCTCCCTCTCTGCCATTTCATTACACATTTTGCCATAAAGCTAAGATAACAGAAAGCATTTACCAATGCACTATCCTTGGAAAATCTGTACAAAATGCTTATCTATGCAAAGGATATATATACACATACATACATGCACACACAGATATGCACAAAATGTATCTATCTATAATATATGCAGTACATGCATATGTTTTGTATATGCACATTACATAGTTATACATTTTATATAGAGAATGCATAGGGATAAAATAAATATGTGCATATAAGAGACTGTATGTGTGTGTCTGTGTTTATATGCCTACTCACATTTTAATGGCATCAGCTACAAATGGAGGGAAAGGAATGGGAATGAGAGTAGCAATGCTGAAATGTTTAGGGAAGTTCTGAGACATGACAATCTCAGCTAAATGCTTTTGTGACCTTACCTGGGGTGGGTGCAACTGATGCTCTCTGTGATATCCAGATAGATGTGTCTTGTTAATGGCCACATCTTGTGGTGTCATCATTACTGTAATTAATGAATTACCATAACAAACTGCAGCAACTATAATTTTTTAGAGAATAAGCAACCATCACCTGTGACAATATGGGTTGGTGGAAACCAATAGCATATATTTCATACTGGACTGGTTAGGAACAGCAATGCCCTTCACTTAAAGAGGAAAAAGAAATCAACTTAGAACCTTCCTAAATGAAATACTTTGCCCTTTTGCTGCCTTTCCTAATAGAAAACAAGTTAAAATGTACCATTGGGCAAGTTAATTGACTTACAAGTATGTCTTTTTTAAAAGTGTCATAAAGTATGTGATGCAGCCGAAACTTGCTTTCAGTGCATTTTTTAAACTGTTGTCAACCAGATTAAAGTTTATTGTTTCTCATGTAAGTTTCCGTTTTCAAGCAGTAATGAAAGACATTAAATTGATTTGCCGTGCTTAGATATGAAGTGGGTTATGTCCTTTGCTCTTTGTCAATGTGCCTTTCCCAGATGCTTGCTTTCTTTGCTGTTTGTATGAGCAATGAATGTTCATGAAATGTTCTTCCTTCGCCTCATCTGGAGACAAAATTTCTTATTTCTTTGGTATCCCATTCATGGAAAAGGACCTGTTTCAGCACAGTGTGACTTCACTTTTGCCTTTTTATAAGTCTTCGGGGTTTTGATGGAGATATGATAGAAGAAATTCTAAAATTTGGCTGTTCAAAATGTTTCTTTGAATTTGTACAGCATCTATCACAGTGGGATCTTTTTACTGAAACTATCTGGAGTAACTTAAGACTGTAAATCCTCTAGAGTAGCCCCAAAATTTGGCTGCTTAAAACAGTCTCTGGATTCAGACCTTGATTCAGTTTGGCAGAAAGAAAAGACATCTTAAATTAAAAGAAAAAAAAAAAAAGGGGGGGGGGGAAGACATCTGCTGAGGAAAGAGGAATTGCAAGGCAACAGACAGTTTCACAGCAGTAACTGATAAAGGGACATGGCAAAACTAGGCAGGCATGGAAAAATGCCTGGAGCAGGGGAGATTTAAGGGTAGAAACAAGCCCGTCGATTCGAAAACCGGACCTAACATTTGGGGGCTCGTCCGGGATTCGAATACGAGAAAGAAGAAAAAATAGAGAAAGATAATAAGTCAAGGGAGGCCTCAGGGGGTGAGGGTGAGCCGACAGAAATCCAGGTGGACGCACCGAAGGATAGTCGGCTGGAGCCTGAGGGAGACATCCCTCAGACTCCCAGGAAAAGGAAGGGTGGTTGGTTAGGTTGGTTGGGTATACCGTTTCTCCTTAACGAAAGGAGACCGGTTTGGGAAGGGCGAATTCTGTTAACAATCACCCTTACTGGTTTACTGGCAGTTGTATTAATTTTGGTTTTAAGAGACGAGCTTGATACAATGGGACAAGGGGAATCCACCCCTTTGTCATTAATGTTAAATCATTTTGGATATGTTAAGCATCGGGCACATGATTTATCTGTAGAAGTGTATAAAAACCGATGGGAGATATTTTGTAAAAGTGAGTGGCCAAGTTTTGATGTAGGCTGGCCGAGAGAGGGAAGTTTAGATTTAAAATTGGTAAGGAAAGTAAAAGAGGTAATAATGAGACCTGGGTCGGAAGGACACCCAGATCAATTTCCATATATAATCACCTGGGAGGATTTGGTTTTACATCCACCCCCATGGCTGAAACCTTTTGTGGGGGGGAATGGAAAGGATGAAAAGGTTGATATTTACTTAATGAAAAAGGAAGGGAAAAAGGCGGTATTATCAGATTCGACTTTATATCCAGAAATATTGGATGAAGAAAGTGGGCATAACCCCGCCCCTTACGCACCTCTGCCCGAGGCACGAAGGGAGGTGAGTAGTAGTGATCAAAGGAGGGAGGGAGGGGAAGACAGGGGCCCAGCGTTTGGGACTCGATCTCACCAAAGGGGAGACGAGGGAGGTGTGTCAAGCACCTCTCAAGCTTTCCCAGTTAGAGCAATTGGAACAACTGGGTCTCAGGGACAGCGTACGTATCAATACTGGCCATTCTCTTCTAGCGATTTGTATAATTGGAAAAGTCAAAACCCCTCCTTTTCCGAGAAAACAGGGGCGTTAATCGATTTATTGGAATCCATCTTGTTTACACATAACCCTACCTGGGATGACTGTCAGCAGCTTTTAAAAGTGTTGTTTACGACCGAAGAGCGTGAGAGGATCCTGGCCGAGGCGTGAAAGTTGGTGTCGGGAGAGGACGGGAGACCCACCAGGCAGCAGAACCTTATCGATGAAGGATTCCCATTGGTAAGACCACCGTGGGATTTTGAACAACCTGAAGGTAGGGAGCGTCTCCGAACATACCGGCAAACGTTAATAGCAGGGTTGCGGGCAGCGGTGCGTAACTTAACTAAAGTAATTGCTGTCAGGCAGGAAGCCGAAGAAACCCCTGCCGCTTTCTTAGAGAGAATATTAGAGGCGTTTAGACAATTCACTCCTTTAGATCCTATGAAGGAGGAGAATCGGGCAGCTGTCATCTTGGCATTTGTAAATCAAGCTGCACCAGATATAAGAAGGAAATTACAAAAGATTGATATATTGGGGGAACAAACTATACAGGATCTTTTAAAGGTAGCAGAAAAGGTGTATAACAACAGGGAGACTCCAGAAGAAAAACAGGAAAGAATGAGAAGGGAAGATCAGGAATACCAGGCGAAAGAAAATCAGAGAAATCAAAGGGAATTGGCTAGGAGATTTTTTGAAGCAGGAGAAAAATCAGGGAGGCAAAGAAGGGGACCGCCACCCCCCAGAGGAGCTGGGGTACGGTTAGGAAGGGATCAATGTGCAATTTGCAAAAAGAAAGGACATTGGAAAAATGAGTGTCCGGAAAAAGGAGAAAGGGGGTCACCTAGAGTATTGGTGGCAAAAGAAGATAGCGACTGAAGGGGCCGGGACTCGGAACCCTTCCCCAAGTCTTAGATAGAATTAGAAATGGAAGGGAAACGTGTAAAATTTCTGGTAGACACAGGGGCTGAATACTCAGTAATAAATAAATCAGTGGGGAAACTATCGACAAGGAAAACTCGAGTACAAGGGGTAAATGGGAGTAAGGTATATCGGTGGACATCAGAAAGGAAGGTAGATGTAGCTAATAGACAAATCACGCATTCATTCTTGTATATACCGGAGAGTCCGGTACCCTTAATGGGCCGGGATCTCCTAACTAAATTGGGGGTAAGGATATAGTTCGAGGACGATGGGGTAAAAATCAATGAGCGGGAAGGACAACCGATACAGGTCCTGACCATTAGATTAGAGGACGAATATAGACTGTATGAAGAGAGGAAGGAAGATGGACCAGAAACTCAAAAATGGATGAGGGAAATCCCAGAAGTATGGGCAGAGAATTCAGGAGTAGGAAAAGTTAAAGGGAAAACTCCTCTGGTCGTGGAATTAAAACCAGGAGCTCACCCGATTAGGGTTAAGCAGTACCCAATGACCCCTGAAGCCCGACAAGGGATAGCGAAGCACATTAAAAGGCTACTGAAAGCTGGCATTCTGCGTAAATGCAAATCTCCGTGGAATACTCCTCTACTGCCAGTAAAGAAGCCCGGAGGAGATTTCAGGCCAGTTCAAGATCTGAGAGAAGTTAATAAAAGAGTGGAGGATGTGCATCCTACGGTCCCGAATCCATACACTCTGTTAAGTACGATGCCACCAGATATGGGATGGTATACAGTTTTAGACTTAAAGGATGCTTTCTTTACCATCCCCCTGACAAAACAGAGCCAGGAAATGTTTGCTTTTGAATGGGAAGATCCCGAGAGCGGATACAAGGGTCAGTTAACTTGGACCCGATTACCACAAGGGTTCAAAAATTCACCCACTTTATTTAATGAAATACTGCAGGAAGATTTGAGTGAATTCAGGAGACAGAATCCTAGTGTGAAATTGCTTCAGTATGTGGATGATCTACTGCTAGCGGCAAGAACGAAAGAGGAAGTGCGAGGAAGGTACGAGGAAGTTGTTGCAAGAATTAAATAAACTAGGCTACCGAGTAAGTGCTAAGAAAGCTCAGCTATGTAGTCCTGAAGTAACACATCTGGGATATAAGATACGAGATGGTAGGAGATGGCTAACTGATGCCATGAAAGAGACTGTTCTTCGGATTCAGGAACCCAAATCTCCAAGGGAGGTTCGAGAATTCTTGGGGACGGTGGGATACTGCCGTTTGTGGATACCTGGGTTTGCAGAAAAAGCGAAACCTCTGTATGAGGCGAGTCGAGAGAAACCGGACTGGCAGTGGACAGAAGCTATGAAAAAATCTTTTGAGGAACTGAGATTAGCCCTGCTAGAGGCCCCTGCACTTGCACTCCCAGACCCAGATATGTGAGCGAAAATGCGGGAGTTGCCAAGGGAGTGCTAACTCAGAAGCAAGGCCCTTGGAAAAGGATAGTGGCGTACTTATCAAAGAAATTAGATCCAGTTGCCGCAGGGTGGCCCTCGTGTCTTAGAATTATTGCAGCCGTGGCGTTAATGGTTAAGGACGCAGACAAACTCACGTTTGGGCAAAAGCTGTATGTAACGGCTCCTCATTACGCAGAGGCATTACTCAAACAGCCGCCTGAAAGATGGATAACAAATGCTAGGCTGACTCATTACCAAGCCTTACTTTTAAACCCAGAAAGAATTATGCATACATCCCCAATGACTTTGAATCCAGCCACTCTCCTACCTAACCCAGAATATGAAACACCTGTGCATAATTGTCAGGAGGTGTTAGCTGAAACTGCAACAGTGCGGGAAGATTTAAAGGATGGGCCGCTGCAAGGGGGAAAAGTGTGGTTTGCAGATGGAAGTAGCTTGGTTGAGCAAGGAAAAAGAAGGGCGGGAGCTGCAGTGGTAAACAGTAAAGGAGAAATAGTTTGGAGCCAGCGTTTACCAGACGGCACTTCGGCTCAGAGAGCGGAACTGATAGCCTTGGCTAAGGCACTAGAAATGGCAGAAGGAGAGCGAGTGACGATTTATACAGATAGTCGCTACGCATATGGGACAGTGCATATACACAGAGCAATATACAGAGAAAGAGGATTTCTTACCTCCGCAGGAAAAGAAATCCGAAACAAAGAAGAGGTTTTGCACTTGCTGTCAGCTTTGCAGAAACCAAAAGCAGTGGCAATTGTGCATACCTTAGGACATCAGAAGAAAACCGATACGATAAGCAAAGGAAATGCAGCTGCAGATATTGCAGCCTGGCGAGCTGCGTTAGAAAGACAAATACAAAGGGTACTAGCCCTGACTCACAACAGAAGAAGAGGAAATTGGAGAGGATGAATACACCCCGGAGGAGAGGGAGTGGATTCAAAAGGTTGCAGAAAAGCAAAGTGCAGGAGAAGGACATTACGATACAGAAGGAAAAATGTTAATTCCTAAGCAGTTGGGACAGAAGCTGGCGCAACAGTTACACAGTACCACACACTTGGGGGAAAGAAAAATGGGACTGTTAATAGAAAAGTTCGGGTTGAGATTCCAAGATCAGAGGAAAATATTAAGAGAGATAATAGAAGGGTGTCAAGCGTGTCAGGAAATGAAGCCATCAAGGGTCAGAAAGGTACCTGAAGGTATAAGGGAAAGGGGTGGTGAACCTGGAAGGCATTGGGAAGTAGATTTTACGGAAATAAAACCAGGTAAATACGGATATAGATATCTGTTGGTATTAGTAGACACCTTTTCAGGGTGGGTGGAGGCCTTCCCCACTAAGCGAGAAACAGCCCAGGTGGTAGCAGTCCCATATATGCAAACGAATGTATAATGGGGGTAATGGAAAAAGCTACAAATCGAGTTAATTCTAAGCACATAATGTTCATGCGACAAACTCAGAAGGATCGAGAAAGGATTCTCTGATATTAGCAAAAGAAAAAGGGGGGAATGTAGGGGTTAAATAGCTAATGTAGAATAAGCTGAGTCTTAGAGCACAAGGACCCATGATAACTGGCGGAGTCCGGATGTCCTGCTCATGGCAGGGGCAGAACCCTTGATAGATGGCAGGGTCAGGATGCCCTGCTCATGGCAAGGTCTGGACCCTTGATAGGTGGCGGGGTTAGGGTGCCCTGCCCTCAATCAGGATGATAGAAGGGCTGCTTATCCAGATGTTTTAATTCAGCAAAATAGATAACATTAACAAGAATGCAAAACAGGGAAACGGGAGGGGGAACACTCTTGGGTAAGAACGGTATAAAAGAGGGACGCCCGAAGTGGTCGGGATCCGTGGTGTGACCCTTGCGTGGGAAAGCCCGGACCCCAGCTAGCTGGTAATACTTATTATCTTTCTCCTATTATTAAAAAGCACAATATATCGATGGTGTTTGCCTCTTTCTCCGTCGATTCGAAAACCGGACCTAACATTTGGGGGCTCGTCCGGGATTCGAATACGAGAAAGAAGAAAAAATAGAGAAAGATAATAAGTCAAGGGAGGCCTCAGGGGGTGAGGGTGAGTCGACAGAAATCCAGGTGGACGCACCGAAGGATATAAACTGGACCTAACAGGCACATCACTGAGGGGAACAGGGGTTCTGAATCTTCCTCTCTCTCTTTCTCTCTTTATATTACATAAGGAACTTTCAGATAGTTGGTGTTTAACTTGCTAAGGTAACTTGTGGGTTTACATATTCTGACACAAGAAAAGCTGTTTTGCTACAAAAAAAAAATATAGTAATCTTTATTGTCTGCATTGCCACCTAAATTTATCAATCTAAATTGGATTTGGCTTCTAAGTGGAGAGTGCAAAAAATATCAAAATCTACTCATATAAGACTGGTAGGACTTTTCTCACCATTCCCAGGGCTTGTAAAAGTAGCATTTTGCATTTTTTTGTACATAAAAATGTGTGCATGACTCCTTGCAGAACCTCAGCATATCACCACAGCTCATTTACAGACAGGCACCACCAGATACACACACTTGCTTCTCTTTTCCAAACTAAAGACATCATGATCTGGACACAGTAAACAAAACCAACTGGAGGCTGCATGAATAATTTAATTGCTCACTGAGGATTGACTGGGCAGGGAAGATGAAGCAGCTTCCTCCAAATTAATAAAGGCTTTTATGGAACCATGAAAACAGTAATAATTCAATCATTTTTTTTTAAAGGGCACTGAATATAATGCTTATTAAATGCTGGGTACAGCTGAGGTGTGCATTGGGATGAAATAGAAAACATGCTCAGCAGCAATATGCCAAATGCATGTTTTCCTCTTTTGCTGTCAGGCAGACAACCTAACCCAAGCATTTAATAAGATATACTTACTGATTTTTATTTATTTATTTATTTATTTATTTTTGAACTGACTTGCCGGGTCAGGTTACGCTGCTAATAAAATAATTGCAACAAGGGAGTCTTTCAAAGGATCTTTCAAAGATGATGGAGAGCGGCTTAGCTATGGCATCTGCCAGCTCCCGCAGCACTCTGGGGTGCATCCCATCAGGGCCCATGGATTTTTGGGTATCGAGTTTCCTTAGGTGCTCTCTGACCCAATCTTCCTCTACCCAGGGCAAGTCTTCCTTTCCACCCACTTCTTCTCTTGTCTCTAGGGCCTGGGGCTCTAAAGGGCTGCCCTTGGTAAACACCGAAGCAAAGAAGGCATTCAGCAACTCTGCTTTTTCTGTGTTATTTGTAACCAGGGTGCCCATCCCGTCTGCCAGCGGACCCACGTTTTCCCTGATCTTCCTTTTGCTGTTAATGTATTTGAATAATTTTTTTTGTTATTTTTAACGTCCCTTGCCAGCTTGCCTTCCAGACGTGCCTTAGCTTTCCTTGTCGCATCTCTGCATTCCCTGACTACGTTCCTGTATTTCTCCCAGGGGGCCTGTCCTTTTTTCCACCTTTTGTATACTGCTGCCTTCTGCTTGAGCATTGCCACAAGCTCCCGGCTCATCCACGCAGGACGCCTGCCCCCTCTGCCTGCCTTCCTACACACAGGGATGCACTGCTGCTGGGCGTGGAGGAAGTGCCGCTTGAAAACTAACCAGCTCTCTTGGGCCCCCCTGCCTTCTAGAGCACTAGCCCATGGGATTCTACCGAGGAGGTCTCTGAAGAGGCTAAAGTTGGCCCTCCTGAAGTCCATCGTCGCAAGGCTACTTACAGCCCTGCCTCCTCCTCATTGGATCCTGAACTTCACCAACTCATGGTCACTGCAGCCGAGGCTACCCCCCACCTTAACATCTCCTACTAGGCCCTCCCTATTTGATAGCACAAGGTCCAGTAGCCCACCTCTCCTCGTCAGCTTCTCCACAACCTGCGTCAAAAAGTTATCGTCGACGCTCTGCAGGAACCTCCAGGACTGCTTATGCCTGGCTGTGTTGTCCTCCCAGTTGATGTCGGGGTAGTTGAAGTCCCCCATGAGAACCAGGGCCTGTGACCGTGAGGCAATATCCAGTTGCCTATAGAAGGCCTCATCAACCTCCTCGTCTTGGTCAGGTGGCCTGTAGCAGACACCCACCACAGTGTCTCCCACATTAGCCTGCCCTCTAATCCTTACCCACAAGCTCTCAACTCGATCATCCTCCACTCCCAGATTGAGCTCCATGCATTCCAGTTGCTCTCTCACATAAAGAGCAACTCCACCACCTCGCCTTCCCAGCCTGTCCTTCCTAAAGAGCACATAGCCTTCCATGGCAGCGCTCCAGTCGTGCGAGCTATCCCACCACGTCTCTGTGATTCCAATGAGATCATGATGCTGGGACCGCACACAGATCTCCAGTTCATCCTGCTTATTCCCCATGCTTCGCGCATTGGTATACAGGCATTTCAGGGAA
Organism: Tinamus guttatus; assembly: GCF_059628265.1. Classification (NCBI taxonomy): domain Eukaryota; kingdom Metazoa; phylum Chordata; class Aves; order Tinamiformes; family Tinamidae; genus Tinamus; species Tinamus guttatus. The sequence goes on from NW_028289625.1 coordinate 17,096, forward strand.
GCAACAGAGGCCACAGGTTTCCCAGGAGGGGTGAAAGAGGACCCTCCGTGATCATTTCCTATCCTCACTTCCCCACTAGCATACTCCCGCTGGACGCCATCTGACCTGGGCTGTGCGGTACTGCTTGCCGTATCAGTGTGCCACTCCCCTTCCCCCTTCTTGCCTAGTTTAAAGCCCTCCTAACCAGGTTGGCCAGCCTTTTGGCAGAGACGTGTGCCCCTCTTGCTAAGATGGGTCCCATCATTCCCCACTAGCTGGTGGTCATCAAACAGAGTCCCATGGTCACAGAAGCCAAAACCCCGTTGCCAAGCCCAGCGGCGCAGCCAGTTGTTAAAATATGTGTAACTTTGGGTAAATCACTAGGTTTCTCTCTCTTACATCGGAAGTAACTTTGCTTTCTAACGTTGACTAAATATTGTGGGATTATATACATTAATATATTGAAGTACTTGATTATCATTGTAATAGTGTATTGGAGATGGAAATTTCTGTGATCTGTAGAGTCATAAAAATCTCCTGTGAGAAGCAGAGGCCAGACCTTGGGAAAGAAGATGTTTGCCTGCCTAGGCTGAGTGATAAGGAGCATGGATGCAGCTGCTCAGCCCGGTTCACAGGCAGCCCCCTCCCCAGAAACCTATTGAAGCCGGCCGCTCAGCTAGGCTTGTAGCCAACTTAACCGCAGACATCCTCTAAACTAGCTTTGGAGACCAAACACCTGGAAATGAGGAAGAAGAGGAGGAAGGCAGGACCCTCGAATTGAGGGCTGGGACCCACAACTGGTATGCGTGCCTGCGCACCCAGCGAGGAGAGCTGCACAACTGAAGGCGGAGTTTGTCTACCCCCCGGCCTGCCTCCTGGGTCGTACTGACCCTACGTGCCAGGATGCACCGGGGCATAGAGAGGACAGGGTGGAGAGAGGAGGGTGGGGGAGAAACTCCTAACACTGAGGCCTACGCTGTCTCCACAGGAGCCGGTCAGCAACTCTCTCTCTGATCTGCCAGCTCGAGAGGATGTTTGGGTCCAGATTGGCAGGTATCACCTCGTGAGTAGTTATCCATACTTTACTTCTTTTATGTGCTTTCACCTGAATAAATGCTCGATGTAGTCACCTCGTTCTGGCGTGATTATTGCCAAATCCCAAGCCCATCTGGAACAAATGGGTAAACAGAAAATTAGGGTATATATATATTTTCAGTATTACTGGACAAATCTTACAGGGCAAATGAGGGTAGGATTAACTTCTCTGAACTTCAACCACCCAGAATGAGGTCATCTAGTGGAACAAATCTGTCTTGGCTCCCTTAATACTCAGTGGAGATAGCTAGACCTCTCCAGGGAATGATTCATCTCATACACCTTACACCTATTCTTAGGTTTAGTGTCTATACATGTTAACTATAGAGAGAATCTATCTGAAAAGAGATAGTTTTCAAGAGTACTAAATTTAGCTAAACTCATCGTACCCTATATTTCAGTATCTTGTCACCATTCCTGACCCTTCCCCATATTCTCCTGCACCAAAAAAGGCTGAGGACTGCAAGTGTTAAGGAGAAGAAATACCTTCCCCCCTACAATTTCAACCAGGCTCCAAACAGCAGCCTCTGATGTAGTAGATAAACAGGGGAGATGATTAATGCTTTCATTTGTTTATACCGTACCGATGTAGCTCATGAAGAAGCAGCATCTTCGAAAACAAGAAAATGCATTTTTCTAAAAGTAATAACAGAAAATACAGTTCTAACACAATATCCGGAAAAATCGCATAGAGCATAGCTGTGGAACAATGACTGTTTAATCCACATTTAATTTGTGTCACCACTCTATATTGATTATCCATTATCCTCATGCAAATGGCATGATTTATCCATTGAAACAGCTGTGCATTGTTTTTAAGTGAATTCTTTTAGTGCTCCATGAAAGGTGTCACATTTACAGCCCCAGGGACTGAAGGCCTCTGTTTATCCACAGAGCATATTTGAGTGATAATGATGGATCCACTCAAGCAGCTGCCTCAGCCATTACTTATCTTGATTGAGGGTTTGTTCCACTGCTCATAGGGCCAAATCGTCCCCTGCACTTGCACAAATGAAAACCAGACACACACTGGGCCTATAAATGTAGAACGAGTGCATTTATATCCTGATGGCTTCAGCAGCAATATGTCCCCATGAACTTGGGAGTCCTTGTGTAAAGCTGGGAAACTGAGGCATGAGATAGCAGTCCTGGAATGAGTATATATTTTAAGGAAGGACTAAATACTCCCAGAGGTTGCACTACCCTATTTCCCTATTAGGAAAAGCCCTTTTTTTCATGCTGCATTCTGTATTTATCTCCTCTGCTGATCCTTTTCAGATCATTAATGAAAGTACTAAAAACCCCAGATCTGAACACAGCAACTCACAGAAAATACTGTGTAACAAGGGAATGCAAACACAACCAAATCAACTGGATTATCCATAAAAGTAATTTCTAGGGGCTTTTTTTTTCACTGTTTATTCCCAACATCTTCTCCTATTCAGTTCCTGAGACTGGATAGAAAGGAAGCTCCTCTTATCAAATAATATCTAGTTAATTGCAAAGGAAGCAAAGGTAGGAATAAATGGCTACGTTCCACCCTAAATTATTCTGTGTAGTCAACAAGACTAAAACTGACTGTATAGGGATGCAGAAAAAAATCACAAATCTGAGTGATGGGGCAAGAAAATGGCAGGTGAAATTTAGACTTGCAAAAATAAAGCAATACCCAGAAGAAAACATAGTCCTAACTATACATTAACAGTGATGGACTCTCAATTACCTGTTACCACAGAGGAAAAGGATCTGGGATTCATTGTGGATATCTGTCTGCAAATGCCATCTCCTTGCTCAGGGATAGTCAAGAAGGCAAATATAAAGCCACAAACTATTAGGAAAGAAAGAGAGAACAAAACTGAAACACTGTTATACCACTGCATACCCATGGTGGAGCCACATTTTCATGTTGTTTGCAGTTCTGCTCACAGCATCTGAAAAGGTGATATAGCAGAATCAGGAAAAATAAAAAAAAAGGAAAAACAGAGAAAGGTGAAAAGGATGACCAGGGTTGGTTTGGGGATGGGGACTGTACAAGAAGATACTCATTAATTCAGCCTCTGAAACTTGGGGAAAAGATAACTGTGTGAGTCCTTTCATAGAGGTCTGTAAAGTTATGTTCAGGATGGAAAGGAAAGCACACACTACATTTGATTTCTCAAAACACAAAAGTCAGAGGGTATCAAACAGACTCTTGGATAACAGATTTGAAACAACATCAAATGAAGGCCATCTTTATGCAACACACAATTACATTGAAGAGGATTGCCATAGGACACTTTTGAGGCTACAAAAGGTTAAAAAAAGGTAGTAGACAAATTCAGAAAGAAGTACTCTGTGTATGCCTATCAAATACTGTGCAAAGGAATGTTAGTTTCAGTTCAGGAAGTGTCACCATCACAGGCTGCCAGAATCTGGAGGAATGCATCAGAGGAGAAATCACTCCAAGTTGTTTTGTCTGTTTTATTCTTTTTCTAAGTATCTTCTACTAATTCTTTGGAGAGGACAGTGGTCTGGAAGATCCTGGAGTAAAGGATCTCAGCAATCACTGCCTCGGTTATGATGAAGTTATTTTATTTATCTCTTTTTCTTTTAACCTGGTAGGAATATATATATATTAGATTTCCACCTCCTGACTCCTACTCTTGCTCTTGACTTTCCTTCTCCATATTATGACAAGCTTTCTCATTACAAAGGGATTGTACAGTCATTACAGTCCATTAAAGGTGTATAAATAGGGAGATGAGAAGAGAGAAGACTATTTTGTGTGCCAACTTCCTGGGAAGAGACTTGCATAAGGAAGAAGGTGGTAAGATGTAGGGATGGTTCCAGTTTCTGACTCCCCTGATCCATGGTCATGATCCATAGTCATGTTGTGAATAAGCTCAGGAGAAAATCACCTCCCAGACCGTCTCTGCCTGGATACATAACCTCTGATGCAAGCAGAGAAACATTTCTGATTGCAGCAAAAGTAATACTCGACAATGCATTGAGAATACAAGTTTGAAGTTGCAGATCCGGAGTTTACCTCTTAGATGTTTACAGGAAGACTCTGAAGATCGTTGACGAGAGCAGATACTGCTGCATTCAGAACTACTGCATTTGGTATTCCAAGTGTCCTGCTCATCTTTTAAAACAAAATTATGTCTATGTAGGTTGCAGGGGGGAAATAGAAATTGTTGCATAAAGAGAATACAATTCCCTTGCCTCTTAGGACTGCAAAATGATTATAAAGAGGAAATGATAACAGTGATTTTTCAAGCTTGTTATGGGTAGTTATGGACAGGCATGAGTCCTTTCTAAGCTAGGGGCCTGTCCTGAGCACATAAGATCCTTAGCCCTCTGGAAAGTAAACAATTAAAGCTTTAGAAATAAGTGTTTTATTTTTTTTCCTTTTTATACGGAGGTCAAGACATATTTGGAAAATAAGTTTATAAAAAGCTTATATCATAAAAAGGAGAAATACTCATGCAAAACTGACAAAACCTTATTACTGTTCCTTTTGGTGGGATTTGCTTGACTTCAGAATGTTTTTTCAAATATCAGATATGTCTTTTCAGTCTGTTACCAAGATTTTTCTCCAGGAGGGGAGGGAGCAATAGGCCATCTTCATAACCCTGCACATAATCATCTGAATTCATAATGTCTTTCCAAGGCAGCAGAGACTGCAGGGTTCAAGGTGGGCAACCCATGAGGAGAACCTCAATATTTTCTACTGTTCACTACCCTGGTTACATTGGAATCTTTTCACACAGAGCGTAGGTTTTCCAGCCCCACACAAATCCTACTCTTGACTATTGACTTTCTGTCCTTAGGAAGGAGCTTTTCTGAGAGTGGTGAAAAAAGATGGGAGGATTAAGGGACATTAATACAGGATGCTGGATATTCATGTGTTCTGCCATGTTTCAGTCACTGACTGCCTAGCTTCAGTTGAAGTTTAAAGATATGAATAGTATTTCAGGAATAATATATTATACTGTAGAATTCTGTAATATATAATACATCACCCCCTATAAGAGAATATTTCCTATTCATAGCAAGGACTATCTTTTATGTGGGAAAAAAACTGGAAACTTTAACCACAAGCAAAGCAGGTAGGTGAGAAAGGCAGTAGATTGATACAGGCAACAAAATCATGGCCTCGAACAAGACAAACAGAGAGGAAGATAGATAAAGAAAATTCTTTTACTGACTCAGTGACCTATAGCAGGACATGAGCCCTGGGCCCTGGCCAGTTGATGTGGACTAGTTCATGTTTTCATTCTCTTTGAGAACTGACCATAAAGCAAACTGTCCCTGCTTTTATCCCTTGCAAGGGGAGCTTGGTGCCTCACTCTGCACCAAAGCCTTAGAATAAAGCAATGTACATGTGGGGCCAGAGCCCTGAAGTGAGGCAAGGATCAAAGTGTGGTTGACCCTTTGAGACCCACTGAGCTCCACGGTCATCTGGAGAGTTTCATCGAGGCCCCTCTTGGTCAGGATTCATAGGGCATTTGTGCTGAACTAGCTACCTAGCTCTGACATAGCACTGCTTTCTCCAAACTCGCATTCTAATTCTCAGGAAAGTGTGCAGACAGCATAGCACTAGTATTTTGGGGAGGCAAAGGCTTAGAAAAGAGGGGCTGAGTGTTGTCTTTATCTATCTTCCTTTCACCAAAGACATCTCACCAAAGTCCCGTGTTAGCAAGGAGCAGATGCTGAACCCGCATGGGGTGTAATTGGAAATGAAACAGCACCACCAAGGCTACCTACATCCCTGTCTGGGAATACCCTTCAGTCTTGGAGCCTCAGCTGCTTGAGAAGAATTGTCCTTTGGGGAATAAGGAGGTTGTAAAGATTTAAAGTAGTTGTAGAGGAAGAAGGGTTTCTTCATGTCACTCTCCTCCCAGGGCTCTATGTTCAGGGAGGCAGCAAATGAAGGAGGTCATCCTTCTCCCTTTCCCTTCCTCCCATGCAACTCTTCTTCATGCCATCCCCAGCAAAGTCCCTCTCTGTCACCAGAAACCTCAGACTGGTCTGTCCCAAATCTTCCTGGCTCATGGTGCTGACATTGTTCATACAAAAACCTTTTCAAGCCAGCCTGGACAGGGCAAAGGTGCTTGACCCACACTGCTATGGCCAACGCAGTGTAAGCAGAAAGTATCTGCTTAGGTGACATCTGACGGATGTGTTGCTCTGTTCAGCAATTGCTTGTAAATCACTAAAGTAAGTTACAGCAGAGTAAAGAGGAAGGGACTGATGTCTTCGCAACCATTTCTTGATTCCCTGGGCAAAAGAATAAAGGCTGACAGGGCACTCCCTGTTAAGATTCTTTACCTAAAAACTAGGGCTTTTCTTTCTCAGTACATTTAAAAAAAAATGCCCCACCATGCATACTCCACTTTTTAATCTGCATTGAAAAAACCAACAAACTGAAAAATCCAAACACTGTCTGAAGATTAATGAATCATTACAAACGACCTTGTTTGCCTTTAAAAATGTATCAAGTTCCTTTTTTACTGTATTTTATTTTATTTCTTGAGCTGGTTGGTGGTGCAGATAGTTAGGGAACGGCGGCCGGAAGATATCGTGCTGTACGGAAAGATAGGGCCCTTAATAGCCAATAGTGTTTAGTCTATGATGTAAGCAGGCGGATGTGACGTTGTAAACCTTAGCTATATAACACCTTGTTATCCATCAATAAACGCCATTTGCAGCATCCCCATATTGGTGTCTGTGCTCTTTGGCCCAGATGTGGGTTGGACGTGCCTGGCCGCCTCGGCGGACGGAGTCTATTGCCGTTGTCAGGCAACAAGTGGTGACCCCGACGTGATACTCCAAGGCGGCGGACCGCTGGTGGTCGAGGGATCCGGATCATGGAAGGGATACTCAAGGTCGTACTATCTGGTGCTCGGGAATGGGGGATTTCTATGAAATCGAATGCAGTTAAGAGCTGCATTGAGCGGCTCCTTGAAGAAGGGGCGGTTAACAGTGCCGGGGAAGTTTTATTCCCTCAGCACTGGCAGAGATGTACCACCGCGTTAACGGAATATGGTATGTCTAAAGGGAGTGCGAAAGATCTAAAGACATGGGGAGTGATACGGCAGGTCCTCCAGAGAGCAAGGGAGGAGAGGGAGACTTGGAGGGCAGCACGGGAGGCGCTCGGGAAGAGCGAAGCAGTGGGAGTGCAGACGGAGGCTGATGAACAGACCCTCTGCAAGAGACGGAGGCTGATGAACAGACCCTCTGCAAGCTTTCGATCTGGTGCAGAGAGAATGGGTTCAAAGCCGAGCCCCACCTAGTATTCAAACCCGATGTGAAAGCCAAAAGCAAAGTGGTCATCGGAGCCACGGCAGCCTTTGCAAGCACTTCAGGACCGGGACCGCCACACCACTGAAAACCTCTGGTGTTTGGAGATCCATCGCTAACCCCCCCGCCCGTGCCTGCCTCTGTGCCTGCACCGTCTGTGCCCCCGCTTCCGCTTGTTAGATCGCCTTGAAAAAAGGAGAAAGGGGGGCTGGGGAAGAGAAGGCGAATGAGATCAAGGAAACTTATGTTGCTGAGGGCTTGATGAAAGCCAGGAGGGAGGTGCAGAGGAATTTGATCTGTCTTTAAAAGTGGGGGTTGAAGAACTGTAATGCTTTAAGTGAGGACAGAAACCGTTATTAGGGCTATTATTTCTATTTGCTATGTTCATCTCTATTATGTGTTGTATCCTTTGTATATTGATGCTGACACGAGGTATGGTTGAAAGCTGGAAATTTGTATGATCTGTAGAGTCATAAAACTATTGTGCGAAATAGAATCCAAGACCCTGAGAAAGAAGATGTTTGACTGCCCAGGCTGAGCGATAAGGAGTGCGGAGGCGGCTGCCCAGCCAGGCTCAGAGCCGACCTCCTCCAAAAGCAGCTGAAGGCGGCTGCTCGACCGGGCTTGTAGCCAACTTAACTGCAAACATCCTCTAAATTAGTTTGAAGGTCAAACACCCGAGAGGGAGGGAGATGAGAAAGGCAGGACCCTCAGACTGAGGACTGGGACAATTTACTGGCATGCGCACTTGCGCACCCAGGAGGGAAGATTATGTGACTGAAGGCGGAGTTTGTCCGCCCCCGGTCTGCCTGCTGGAATGTACTGGCCCTACGTGGCAGGATGCACCGGGCATAAACAGACAGAGCAGAGAGAAAGGAGGGGTGAGACTCCTAACACTGAGACCCACGTTGTCTCTGCGGGGACGCCCGCCGAGTTAAGAGCCTGTCAGCAATCCTCTAATCTGCCAACTCGAGAGAATGTTCAGTCTCAGTGTCCTGCCGACAACCAGTGGAACTCACTAGTGGAGTGCACAGCTACGTGAGGTCGTGCCACTGGATAGATATTGTGTTTGTGCTGTTTGTGTCTGTGGTCTTTAGATCTTTATTGTGTAATATATATCAGCAGAGAGGGCTAAATAAGCACAACAAGAAAGTCCAGAATTTGAAAACGGGAAAGTCAGGAATAACTCAGACTACGGCGTCCCCCCCCACCTCTCCCGCCCACCCCCCCCACTGATGGAGGACTGGGAGCCGTACTCTGACTTATATCCTTGGACAGAGCTTAGGGGAATACTTGCTAATTGATTTAAAAGATCGTTTTTTCACCATACTATTACATCCTGAGGACCATGACATAGTGGAACGTATGAACCAAATGCTGAAATGCCAGCTAAAAAAAAAAAAAAAAGAGAGAGAATTGGGAATTATGCCTGCAGAAAAATTGGCAAGAGCAGAATATGTTTTAAAATTTTTGAGATTGCCTTGCCCCAGGATAGCCTAGTCCCTCTGATGGTCAAACACAGGGCTGGGCTAAAGGCAGTCCTGACAGAAGTAAAAACGGGTCTGTGTAAGGTGATGCTGAGAGACTGGAACACGGGAAACTGGATGGGACCTTTGGACTTGATAACCTGGGGGAAAGGGTATGCTTGTGTCATTACAGATACTGGAACCAGATGGGTGCCAGCGAAACGGGTGAGACCTTGGCTGGAAGCAAACTCGGATACATCAAACGTAGCAGGCAGGCAGCTGGTACCCTAGCTGTGGAAAGTGTGAGCCTGCAGAAGAACAACATGGGAGGAAGAAGTGTTACTGTTATTATTAGCTGTATATTGTGGCTTTTAGGAGGTAATATTACTTTTAACGCTATTATAGAAGCTGATGCTACTTTTAACACTAATGGATATGTTATGCTTCTTAGGCGTATTGTTAATTATACCCAAATTAAGAGTTGTTGGTTTTGTGGGACAGCAGATCAATTGATGCACTGGTGTTAGGTATTCCTCAAAGCGACTGGACAGACCTGGACAGACCTGAATCCATATAGCCTACTCAATACATCATATCAGTGCACACAGGAGAATGTCGCAATGGAAGGAATGCTCTGAACTCCCGATGCACCTCATGGTCGTCTCCAACCCAATCTCGGTGTTTGCCCTCATCATGCAGTGGCAAAAGAAAAAAGGGGGAGAAGACTACCTTGCAGTTTTAGAATGGATTTTCTCCTCAGTTCAACTGTGCAAGAGCGTGACCCCTCGGTTGGAAGCGGTAGCTCACATGGTCTGCCGTGGGAGAACTCGGGTGCTGGCAGTCTCGGGGGGTGAGCCAGTGGCGATCCACCTTCCCCTGCAGGCGGCGGATCTGGAATGGGCCCTGTGGCACTCCACTGCGCTGCAGCTAGCGCTCTTGGAGTTCCCTGGGGAGGTGACTTCGGAAAGGCCTGCAGGAAAGCTTGGCCACTTCCTCACCAGCTATTCGTGGGTAGGAAGACCAAAGTGTGTAGAAAGACCTCCGTGCGATGGCCTCACGGTATTCACGGATACAGAGAAAACCTCCAGAAGGGCGGCCATCACCTGGAAGGAGAAGGACCTATGGAAAGCCCACACCCTACAAGCGGTGGAAGGTGACTCGTTGCAGACTTTAGAATTGGCGGCTGTCGATGGGCGCTGATGCACTGGAAGGACACCCTGTTGAATATTTTTTCAGACTCCCTGTATGTCATCGGAGTAGTACAGCGAATTGAGGATGCTCTTTTGAAAGAAACTCGTAACCAGCGATTGTTCCAGCTGTTTCTACAAATCAAAAGAGCTGTGAGGTGGCATTTGACGGCATTCTGTGTCATCCATGTCCGGAGTCATCAATGGACACTAGGTTTGGGAGAGGGTAACAATCGGGCTGACCAGTTAGTGAGCTTGGTGCGTGAACATGGGCCACTGAATCGTTTTGAAATCACCCGAATTGCTCATGAACAGTTCCACACTAATGCCAAAGGCCTGACCTGGATGTATGATATAACTGTATCCGATGCCTGTGGAATTGTGCAGGCCTGTCCCCAGTGTAGTCATCATGGGCCAGGTCTGGGCATTGGTGTGAACCCCGGGGGCCTGAAGGCATTAGAGATGTGGCAAATGGACATCACACATGTACCTGAATTTGGACGCCTCAAGTATGTCCACGTGTCCATAGACACCTACTCTAAGTTTGTGTGGGTCACAGCGCAGACCGGTGAAAGGGCCCTACATGTCTGCAGGCATCTAACCACATCTTTTGCAGTCATAGGCTCGCCCGAGCACATCAAGACGGATAACGGTCCGGCCTATGTCAGTGAGTCTGTCCGATGCTTTCTGATGCTTAACCTGATAGCCTTCTATGATGAAATGACCGGTCAGGTGAGGGAGGACCGAGTGAGGGGCCGAGAACCAATCGGAGCGACCGTTTGAAAAAACGCGCCTCCGTGATTAGGAGGCGGGGCGAGCCAAGGAGGGGGGAAAGTAGGCGGGGCTGGAGCCCAACGAAAAAGTACCGGAGCCCGGAAGTGACCAGTCAGTCGAGTTCCAGCTCCAGCTCCGGCTCGGACACTAGTGAGGATGAGTGGCACACAACTGATTCAAATTTAAGGAAGGAGAAAAAGAAGATAAACAGAACTAAGAGCCAAAGAACTAAGAGCCAAAATATTCCCATTCGAATCAAAGAAAAACCGCGAAAGGAAGAAACCCTCTCACGGACTGGAAGGAAATAAAGATCGCGTGTGCCGAGTGGGCCCCATCGACCGCGCTAGCGTTCCCAGTCCGGGTGACGGAGGTGGGACAGAGGGTCTACTCGCCGATAAAATCTAAGGATGTGCAAACGATTGTTAAAGCAATTGCAGATAAAGGGATTAATTCTGCCATGGTCTCAACCCTCATAGATGGTATCTTCGGGAGGGACGATATGCTCCCGTTTGATATAAAGCAAACTTGTAGGCTAATCTTTGATGGAGCAGGGATGATCGTTTTCAGACAAGAATGGGAAGACAACTGTACAAAGTGTTTGGCCCAAGTAACTGGGGCAGATCACCCATTACACAGCTCCAGCCTGCAGCGGTTAATGGGTACAGATCCAACAATGATCACCCCCCAGGCGCAGGCCCATGGCCTGCGGGCCCATGAAGTTATAGCAACTACTCGTGCGGCCAGAGAAGCTATTCGCACAGCCTGTAGAGTCGTTGCCAGACCATCACCGTGGTCCTCAATAAAGCAAAGTGAAAGTGAGAGCTTTACACAATTTGTAGATCGTCTCCAAGCAGCGGTCGGCTCTTCGGCCCTGCCTGCGGAGGCAAAAGGCCCGGTCGTAGCGGAATGTTTACGGCAACAATGCAATTCCGCAACCAAAGAAATCCTGCGATCATTGCCGGTAGGGGCAAGTATCGCAGACATGGTTAAGCATGTTGCAAAGGAAGAGCATCTGACCTCAATTCAGGCGGCTGTTCATGCCGCAATAGCCAACGTAATGACATGTTCTAAATGTGGCCAGGCAGGCCATGTTGCAGTAAACTGCCCTTGGCTGGGGGACTCGCTGGCAGCGCTCCCCCCATGCCAAGATCGACCCAAAGGTCGCTGTCAGGAAAGATGGCAGAGTCAAGTGGTGCCCACTTAAGTCTATTAAACCAGACCTTCAAGATAAAACTAATGAAAATTGTGAGTTTCTGTTCACAGGACTGGATCATCGGATGCCCCGGTGATAGACGTCCCGCCCGAGCCTGTGAGTTCCACACCGACCGAATCCAGAAAACAACAAAACAGCCTTCACAAGACGGGGCTGCGATGCCTTTGCGTGATCTTAATTTTGCAGCTTGTCACTATAGGACAAGTAGAATCACATCAGCCCTTTAAATGGGTACTTGAACAGATGGAACAATCTCGAGCAATTAGTACAAAAGTAACTACAGGGTCACCAATCTTCAATGCCATGCCTTGCCAACCAGCACCCGTTGAACCCTGTTCCAAAACGCAGCTGGTACGAAAATTGGTTCACTGGTTCGCTGTGGTTAACCACCCTGATATCCACCTTGATAGGGCCGATAGCAATGATCATGATGACACTGATCTTTGGACCCTGTATATTGAATAAGCTCATGCCGTTTGTCAGGAGTCGGCTAGAGAAGGTTAACATCATGTTAGTGGAACGCCGACAACGGCTTTAAGAATATATCCACTCAGTATTATTCCCAAGTTATCCCAAGGTACACCCTATTCCTACACCCCGGTATTACCTGTCATCCCCTACCTTCTACACTTTGTGCCTTATGTTTTTATGTCAAGTTTATGATACATAATTTTAAGATTGTTATAAACTATAAGAATAGAATAATATAATACTAAGAATAAGTAAGAGTAATATAATAATAAGAGTAAGTAAGTAGAATGAGATAAGAATAAGTAAGAATAAGATAGTTATATTTTAGCTAGTTTTGTTATGCATAGGGAGCGGGGAGATGGTGCAGATAGTTAGGGAACGGCGGCCGGAAGATATCGTGCTGTACGGAAAGATAGGGCCCTTAATAGCCAATAGTGTTTAGTCTATGATGTAAGCAGGCGGATGTGACGTTGTAAACCTTAGCTATATAACACCTTGTTATCCATCAATAAACGCCATTTGCAGCATCCCCATATTGGTGTCTGTGCTCTTTGGCCCAGGTGTGGGTTGGACGTGCCTGGCCGCCTCGGCGGACGGAGTCGATTGCCGTTGTCAGGCAACAGTTGGTTATAACTCATTTCTTGTAAAATTGGTAGCCAGATAAGGCATTCTAAAGCAAAATGTGCTGTGACTCTGGGAAGGTCACCTAGCCTGTGCTTTCCATTTCTAATATAGATTCATAGATTTTAAGTCCAAAAGGGACCTTGCATAACTCCTCCTGCATCACACAGGTCAGATAGATAACTTTGCTTGATAATTCTCTATCCAATCAAATTGAGAGCATACAAGGAATGCAGATGGCACTTTATTTTTCAGCCAGTAACCTCCCCCAGTGCTACACACATATGTGTGCGTGTCTCTCCCTTTCCCAAGGTTTCCCTAGATGATAGAGGGCACAGAGCAACCGCCTATTACAACTTCGTGTGAAAAGAGGTAAAGGGAAAAATATATATATAACAGCTAACAGCAGCTGGTCTGAGAGTAAAAAAGAGGAATGGAGGCAATAGGTCAGAGAATAGATGTGACAGAGAACAGAAAGTAATGAGCAAGCTACTGTATTTCCAAGACCTCCATTCAAATTAATGCTTACTATAGCAGTAGGTCATAGATGAAAATGAGTTGGGTGGTTCCACCTCATTCTGGACTCCAGTTGGCATTTGTCAATATCACCAGCTATCCCCTAATACCAGGACACATTAAGTCCAACAAGTCCTTTAGGTGAACTTGACTAATGAGAAAGCTTTACAAGTCATGCAAGCACTAAGTATATATTATAAGATAGTACAATTTTGGTCAATCCATTCCAGACTTTCAACACTGGAGTGGTTAAATTGCCCCAGATTCTCTGTTTTGACATTTTTACTCCACAGGCTGACATATTTTTGACAGAAAACTTTTGCACTTTTTTCATGTTTTAACAGCCATCTGGAGAAAGCTGATATCAATGATATATATATTTATTTGATTAAAAAGGACAAATCAAAATCACTGCTGTTATCAGTTAAATCATGAAGAACTGTACTACAGACTTATGTGCAATGCAACAATTTCAGAAGCAAGAGTGGTATTCTATTTTCCTCATTCCAAACTTTTCCTCTTCACCGGGATCCCAAAGAACTTTTTTTTTGTGAGGAATAAGCTTTTCAAAATTGAATATCCAAGCACAGAGCCTTACTCCTGCCTAATGCTGCTCTGATAAAATAATTTTCTCTATTGGCAGTAGTTTACTTCTGGGCTCCCAATTTAGGCAGGAAATGGTATGAATTTCTCTCTTCCCCTCCTCCCAAAAAACTAACTCAAAGTCACATAAGAATTTAACTAAACATAGCCACTGAATTGTTTTTCTGATAAAGTCTCTTTTGAATATCCTAGCCCAGGTTATTTATTGAAGCATGCTAAGAAAAAGTCCCTTGTAAATTGTCCGTGGCTCATTCTTATGCAAAGAAAACCCCATCTTCTTTAAAGGAGAAAATTTATTTACTAATGAGCATTAAAAAATCCAAGAAAAATCACTCAGCTTTAGTAAAAGATCACTGCATCAACTTTGTCTGAGAGTTATGAGTAGTATTCATCGAAGTTTATTCCAACTTCTGATGCTTCTTCTTGATGGTTTAGTAGAGCTGTGGAGTTATTGTTGAATGATAATAATTAGTGTTTATATCACTTTTCATTAAGGACATCCATGCCCCTCATAAGCATTATTTAATTAAATCTTATACCACAGAACTTAAATTTAACTTCTGTATATTTAACAAAAGTTAAATAATCCATGTTTTTCATATTTATATTTACCACTGAGACTGATTTATTATCTTGGGAAAACACATGTTTCTCAAGCCCTTGTTCAGTTTCCATTGGTAATGCCAATACTTTTGTGGAACTATTATACAGCTAAAATTATTTACATTCCCTACTAAAGGGAGGTAATTTAAGATGAGCCTATACGTGTGAGAGTTAGGCACCTTCAGAGGACAAATCTAAGATAATTCAGTCATCTTTCTTTAATTTGCACATTACTAGAAGGCCTGGTGAACATGGTTCTTTATTTGTGGTAGGAAATTAAGTAAGGGGAAATTTTCATGGGCATAGGGATACCATTATTTATACTTATAAAAAGCTGGATTCATCCCTGGCAGATTATTGCCCCAGTTCAACTGTTATTCTCCCCAAATTTGCCAGGACAATTTCTTGATTCAGCATAGCCAAAAATATTCTTGATAGGAAGTTTGGCGGGGGGACAATCTTGTATTGGAGTCAATGACAGAGAACAGTGTCGGGCAGCATTTAATTTCCTAGTGCAGATAGTATTTAGGAGTCCGGGGCATAGTACACCACTAAGATCACTAAGATATACATACATGACTAACATGACGTAACTAACTGCTATGCAGCATATTTTTTTCTTTACCATCTCTGATAATGCAGGCACAGAAGTTGTTTCAGCATTCTGCTGTTTTTTGTCATAGAATCATAGAATGCTTAAGGTTGGAAGGGACGTCTAGAGGTCATCTAGTCCAACCCCCCCTGCACACGCAGGGTCACCTAGAGCCCTAGAGGTCACCTCTTCTTAATGCACCCCAGGATCCCATTGGCCTTCTTGGCCACGAGGGCACACTGCTGCCTCATGGTCAACTTGTCGTCCACCATGACACCCAGGTCTTTCTCTGCAGAGCTGCTCTCCAGAAGGTCGGTCCCCAGCCTGTACTGGTGTCTGGGGTTATTCCTTCCCAGGTGCAGGACCTTGCACTTGGCCTTGTTTAATTTCATGAGGTTTTTCACCGCCCAGTTGTCCAGTCTGTCCAGGTCCCTCTGGATGGCAGCGCAGCCCTCTGGGGTATCGGCTACTCCTCCCAGTTTCGTGTCATCAGCAAACTTGCTGAGGGAGCACTCCGTGCCTTCATCCAGGTCATTGATGAATAAATTGAATAGGACTGGACCAAGGACTGACCCCTGGGGGACCCCGCTAGCTACAGGCCTCCAACTAGACTCTGCACCGTTGATCACCACCCTCTGAGCTCTGCCATCCAGCCAGTTCCTAATCCACCTCACTGTGCACTCATCTATCCCACACTTCTGGAGCTTGCCCAGGAGGATGTTGTGAGGGACAGTGTCAAAAGCCTTGGTGAAGTCGAGATAGACGACATCCACCGCTCTCCCCTCATCTATCCAGACGGTCATTCCATCATAGAAGGCTATCAGGTTAGTCAAGCAAGAGTTCCCCTTGGTGAATCCATGCTGACTACTCTTGAGCACCTTCCTGTCCTCCATGTGCCCAGAGACAACAGCCAGTATGAGCCGTTCCATCACTTTTCCGGGGACGGAGGTGAGGCTCACTGGCCTGTAGCTGACTGGGTCCTCCTTCTTGCCTTTTTTGAAGGCTGGCGTGACATTGGCCTTCTTCCAGTCCTCCGGCACCTCCCCCGTTCTCCAGGATCTTTCAAAGATGATGGAGAGCGGCTTAGCTATGACCTCTGCCAGCTCCCGCAGCACTCTGGGGTGCATCCCATCAGGGCCCATTGATCTGTGGGTATTGAGTTTCCTTAGGTGCTCTCTGACTCAATCTTCCTCTACCCAGGGCGAGTCTTCCTCTCCCCAGGCTTCATCTCTTGTCCCTAGGGCCTGGGGCTCTAAAGGGCTGCCCTTGGTAAACATCGAAGCAAAGAAGGCATTCAGCAACTCTGCTTTTTCTGTGTTATTTGTAAGCAGGGTGCCCATCTTGTTCGCCAGTGGACCCACGTTTTCCCTGATATTTCTTTTGTTGTTAATATATTTGAAGAAGTTTTTCTTGTTATTTTTAACATCCCTTGCCAGATTGCATTCCAACCGCGCCTTAGCTTTCCTTGTCGCGTCTCTGCATTCCCTGACTACGTTCCTGTATTTCTCCCAGGGGGCCTGTCCTTTTTTCCACATTCTGTATACCGCCGCCTTCTGCTTGAGCATTGCTACAAGCTCCCTGCTCATCCACGCAGGTATCTTGCCCCCTCTGCCCGGCTTCTTACACACAGGGATGCAGTGTTGCTGGGTGTGGAGGGATACTGGACCCGAACATCCTCTCGAGCTGGCAGATCAGAGAGAGTTGCTGATCGGCTCCCGTGGAGACAGCATAGGCCTCAGAGTTAGGAGTTTCTCCCCCACCCTCCTCTCTCCGCGCTGTCCTCTTTATGCCCTGGTCCATCCTGGCACGTAGGGTCAGTACGACCCAGGAGGCAGGCCAGGGGGGGTCGACAAACTCTGCCTCCGGTTGTGCGGCTCTCCCTCCTGGGTGCGCAGGCACGCATACCAGTCAGGGGTCCCAGCCCTCAATTCGAGGGTCCTGCCTTCCTCCTTTTCTTCCTTATTTCCGGGTGATTGGGCTCCAAAGCTAGTTTGGAGGACGTCTGCGGTTAAGTTGGCTACAAGCCCGGCTGAGCAGCCGATTTCAACTGGTTTTCAGAGGGCGCTGCCTGTGAACCGAGCTGAGCAGCTGCATCCATGCTCCTTATCACTCAGCCTAGGAAGGCAAACATCTTATTTCCCAAGGTCTGGCCTCTGCTTCTCACGGGAGATTTTTATGACTCTACAGATCACAGAAATTTCCATCTCCAATACAGGAGGTCTCTGAAGAGGCTAAAGTTGGCCCTCCTGAACTCCATGGTTGCAAGGCTACTTGCAGCCCTGCCTCCTCCTCGTTGGATCCTGAACTCCACCAACTCATGGTCACTGCAGCTAAGGCTACTCCCCACCTGCACATCTCCAACAAGTCCCTCTCTATTTGTTAGTATGAGTAGCTCACCTCTCCTCGTTGGCTCTTCCACAACCTGCATCAAAAAGTTATTGTCAACGCACTGCAGGAACCTCCAGGACTGCTTGTGCCTGGCTGTGTTGTCCTTCCAGTTGATGTGAGGGTAGTTGAAGTCCCCCATGAGAACCAGGGCCTGTGACCATGAGGCAACATCCAGCTGACTATAGAAGGCCTCATCAACTTCCTCATCCTGGTCAGGTGGCCTGTAGCAGACACCCACCACAGTGTCTCCCACATTAGCCTGCCCTTTAACTCAACTCACTCACTCATCCACTCCCAGTTTGAGCTCCATGCATTCCAGTTGCTCTCTCACATAAAGAGCAACTCCACCACCTCGCCTTCCCAGCCTGTCCTTCCTAAAGAGCACATAGCCTTCCATGGCAGCGCTCCAGTCGTGCGAGCTATCCCAGCACGTCTCTGTGATTCCAATGAGATCATGACGCTGGGACCGCACACAGATCTCCAGTTCGTCCTGCTTATTCCCCATGCTTCGCGCATTGGTGTACAGGCATTTCAGGGAAGTAACTGAGCCCGCAGGTTTCCCAGGAGGGGTGAAAGAGGACCCTCTGTGATCATTTCCTATCCTCACTTCCCCACTAGCATACTCCTGCTGGATGCCATCTGACCTAGGCTGCCCGGTACTGCTTGCCGTGTCTGTGTGACACTCCCCTTCCCCCTTCTTGTCTAGTTTAAAGCCCTCCTAACCAGGTTGGCCAGCCTTTTGGCAGAGACGTGTGCCCCTATTGCTGAGATGGATCCCATCATTCCCCACTAGTAGGTGGTCATCAGAGTCCCATGGTCATAGAAGTCAAAACCCTGTTGCCAAGCTCAGCAGCGCAGCCAGTTATTAATCTGCGATATCTGCCTTATCCTCCTTGAATCCATTCCCCTCATTGGTAGGATAGAGGAGAACACAACACAATTTATCTTTTTTTTTTTTAACAGAAGTAAACAACTATTCCAAAGTCTCATACTATAAAATGAGGTCCTCCTCTATTCTTTTAAAATATGTTCCCAGACCAATCTGTTGCTGATTTTAGGAATAGATGAACAATATCAGAAACATTCCCGTCCATGTCTCATACCTACAAGATGGGGAGATTAATGTTTGTATGAGGCTAATTTAAAAGAAAGCATGGGTTTATAAAATGGATTTGTTGGGGGGGGGGGAAGTATTGCCCCTCTGCAGTTATCATAGAATCATAGAATGCTTAGGTTTGGAAGGGACCTCTAGAGATCATCTAGTCCAACCCCCCTGCACACGCAGGGTCACCTAAAGCACGTGGCACAGGACTGCGTCCAAGCGGGTTTTGAAGATCTCCAGAGAAGGAGACTCCACAACCTCTCTGGGCAACCTGTTCCAGCGCTCTGTCACCCTCACTGTTAAAAAATTTTTCCTTGTTGTTGTTTGCAGTAAAATACAAAATACATATGCCTTTTTCTGTCATGTAGGAGGTTCATTTTTCAAATGTATTATATGCTGCACTAGTGCTTTTCTTGAAAAGATGCTTCTAGACTGCATAGTATCACCCTGAACATTTGCTACACTAATAGGCCTCATAATACGCCATGTGTATAGTGCATTGATGCAGATTAACAATATAAAAAGTTAAGCTATGCTTAATATTAGTATTATTCTTAATGCTTATGTAATGTCTAACCCCTAAAGCAGCATTGTTAGAGTGTTAGTACTGTAGATTGTAATGACAAAAGGAATTAGATGGGTTTTCTATGTTAAATCAGTCATTAAGTGGTGGTATAATTATTTGCTGTTAGTAAAGCTCTTTTTCCCCTCCATTGTAAAATTGACAGTGTACAAAAGTAATTGCACTGTTTTCATTGCAGCAGGGCTCCTTACGATTAGACTTTGGGAGGAAAGATGTGGCACTCCTAACCCTTTTGACATTTCAGGAGGAATGCATGAGTAATATTGCATAGCCATGTAATTAATCAGCCTGGGTATTTGTGGTCTACAAAGCATGTATTTCTACTTGCATTAAGATGGGAAGGGTGAGTGGTGGGTGGGAGAGTTTCTATGTTCTGCCCTTCTACACTTTTAATTACAGTGGGACACTGTCTCCACTAATTTCCTTTGTCAAGTTTGTGTGTGCCTTGCATACTAAGATCATGTCTATAGGACTTTCTGTGGAAATATTTTACCTTTGAGTAGAGGGACATGATTGCTAATAAAGCTAGGTTTTACCCTTGAAATACTGGCCTTCACAGAGAATTTCAGGGAAATAGACTTCAGTGTTATGTCCGTGATATTTGCATCTTTCTCTGCTTTGAGGTGACTACATTTAGTTACAAAAGAAACTTGGCTGTAGAAAGATAATGGGGTGTCTTTGGGGAGAGGTGAGTGAGTTTGTGGCGGGGGTGGGGGGTGAGGTAAAGGAAGACTTTGTAAGGTCACACAAGGACACAAGTGTGGATTTAATCCACAAGGGGTGGATTAAAAAAAAAAAAGAAAAAAAAAGGGAGAAACATTCACCAACCAGTTCTACATATCTTTAGATTGGTTTATTTTAAACATTGACATATTTTCAAGCAGCTGTTTTAAAATGTGTTTATCAAGGTCCTTTCTTTAACATATTAAACTGTGAACCAGACCTCCAACACCCACATCAAGAGATCGATTACACTTGATATAACCTTTGGTTCTGTTATATACATATGAAAACTTTCTTCCTTTATTAGGCATAGATGGTTTTCAGTCACTTTTATGTTTCTGTTTTTAAAATTGTAAAATGGATACCAGTAATAATAATTTGCGTGTCTGGTCTACATTGATATTTTTGGTAATTTTGCTGTAAAGATAAGCAGATGGGGGCTTATTAAATTCTATAAAACTATACATTATAAGGAAATCAAATATGAAGGGAGATTGAAAAGTCATGCTGAGCAGGTCTCCTTTTTAACTGGTTCATAACTGCAGCAGACAATGTGTTGGCAGCATATTTCATGTCGCTAATTGGTTATGGTCTTTATAGTTCTAATCAATAAACTAATTGAGCTGTGTCAGATTAGTTTGCTAAATTGTATTTACTTTAGAAACAAAATGTAGACAATGTATTTATATCCAATTTAGATCTAATAGCTAAAAGATTGTAAAAATCTGGCCCGAATTCCTTCTTGTACACCCAGCAGCTGAGAAAATTCATCCTATTGCTGAATTCACTTTCAATTTGACATGGCAAGCCAATAATGTGACAATAGACTTTGGTCTGCCTCTTAGCAAGTCTGTCTGCCTGCAAATTTCACCATGCATGTGACAAATGCAGAAACCAAGAACTGCAATAATATCCATTGAAGGATACATCCATTCCTCTCTCCTTGAGTGCAGCCCTCAAGGACACCTTTCGAGGCTCTGAGTGGATAGGGAGCAACAGGCTGATGGGCTCATCAGCGGAGCAGTAACTAAAACAGCTGGAAGAACTGCAACATCCCTTGTCCAGGCTCCATGCATTCATGCTTCTGAATGAGTGTTCAGGGTGTTTCATTTCAGATTGCACAGCCGTGACTGAGACTATTCCAGGAGTTCTCAGCACACTGATCATCCATTTTGCTTACATGATCTATTTAAGCTCTAATGAAAGGGAAAAGCCGTTGTCGAGGGACACGGCAGGGAAGGAGTTAAGATAAGCACCAGATGTTGGGCTGTTAGACATGATTATTCTAATCCTATATATACATGGAAAATTTTGAGCTGGGACACCTATGAAGAAAAAGAGAATTCAGTGATCTTCCAGATGGACTCAATAGTCAAACTAGGGTGAGAATGACTCCTCTTGTGAAGGTTTGGCTTCTGAAATCTGTAAAGCATTGGCAAATGAAACTATACTCCTTTAGCTGAACCTGGACAGGATACTCGTTTTGGATTTGCAGTGAAATGAGAGAAAGGGGAAATTTCCAGATGTTTCCCAAAAGCGCTCCCTCTGATAGTCCTGTTTCAGAGACCTTTTGACTATTCTGTCAATTGTATAGACATGCATAGGAACTCAGAGAAGTTATATTCTTCTTATAGCACATCTGTTCCTACAAGGAGCCCATTGTGGTCTGCAGCATCTACTTTAGATGCTGAATAATGAACTGAATAGTAGTTTTTCTCTGAGATATGTCATATTGTGAACATGTTGCTAGCAGATCCCAATCTAACTGCTTGAAGACCAGGTATGACTACATCTGAATGGCAGAGATTTTTAATCCTAAGCATGGGTACATGGCTGAAAGAGAAAAAATAATTATATGAAGACTTTAGCACAGTGTGAAGACCCAAACACTACTGTGTCCTCTCTGCCTTTTCATGGTTATCCATGGAAGTGCATGTTCCACTGCTGAGTTTGGCAATGAGATGCTGGGAGAGTTTTACCAGGCAACAGGGTGCAAGAAGTATCAGCCAAGCTCAGAGAGGCAGCAGCAATGTGCAGCAAGAAGGGAAGATTAACAAACAACTCAGGAATTCTGAAAATAAAATATGTGAGGATATTTTACTTCAGTCAGGGAATAAGGTACTTATTAGCAATTACATTCATCACTGGAGAAATTCTACTTTATTCTCCCTTACACTTTGCCCTTGTCCTTGATTGAACACTCATTCCTAAAATATAGACACTTGGGTGAAGTGTTTTAAGTTCCAAGGTAACAAGAAAAGATATACTATGCAATATGCCAGGAAAACTTCTTCACTTAAATCAAGGGCTATAGCTGTTACTGGGAGGCAAAAGTCCTTCTTACTATATGAAGCACATTTTCAGATGTCCTATCACTGAATAACAGCAGGAATATTCTAAAGCTTTATGTAAAGATACCTCTTCCCTTTGATTAAAGTTATTAGCTACTAAATTCCTATGTAGATAGGATATAGACTCCATCCTGGTATAACTGTGGACATTGCTTTTGATGATCGTTTTCATGGTTTGATCTCTCTGTAGTTGTCCTGTATTTGTTTTCCCAAGAATGTAGCCGAAGAGCAGCTTTTGGTTTTCTTGAGAAAGTCTTTTCATTACCTCCTGCTTCCCTCTTTCCATTTGCTAAGGGAATGTCACATGACTGTTTCTATGTGACAAGGGACAAATGATGCTATTTAACTTCTTTTTGAATGGTTGTAAAATCTATGGAAAAAAAATACCGTGTGTATGTTAGCATTTTATAGCTAGTTTTGAAAATCTAGCAATTATGTTAAGGACTTATTCTTCTGTACTGTGAATGGATGAAAGGACACATATAATGAATTACCAATCCAGAGAGAAGAAGAAAATAGCCCATTATCTGCATTTTCATGTGATAATAGGATGTCCAGGGAGAGGATAGAAGGTATAACCAAGCCTGGACCATGGACTCTTATTTTCATGAACTTTGCTTTGCAGCAAAATTGAAGCATTTGTTTTGTTTTGTTGGCATCAGACCTCCTCAGTGCTACTAAGAATAGTTAAATGTTGTAACTTATTAGGATAATGTTAAAATTACAAGATAAATGTTTGCTTTTATAATGTAAACCACCACCAGAAATCCTCCAATGTCCAGAGAAGGTAGGTATAACCTGAACTAAGCTGCTGTAAAGCAACTCAATAAATCAAATATTCAAAGCTCTCTGAAACATTCGGAGCTTTGCAATGCATGCAAAAATCACGTTTAAGAGCGGTGGCATTAGGCCAGAGTCAGCAAAGATAAAGTGAGATGAAAAGTAAGTCTCTTGTGCTTATAGTCATGTTTCCTTTAATTGTTAAAGAGACAATTGTGATTTTTTTTGAATAATTAAATTTCAGAAAATGGCCTATTTTAAGTGAGAGGTAAGGAAAAGATTCTGTCCACCCACATCTGCTGTTTCCTCGATACGAGCCAATCTTTCAGTGTAGCACTAACTCACAAAGCAACCGAGAAAGGACAAACATGCCCCCTCTCTTTGCCTGATTAGAGGATGTCTCATAAATGCTTTCCCTGGACAAGCTTTATAATAGACTCATCCACTTTGTGCTCAATTGTAAATTCAATACCTAGCACTATTAGCTGTTCAATCTGCTGAATGTCATCCTGTTAAACATTTGGTAATAAACAGGACTTGGGTACAAACAATAAAAATAATTGTATATATATATTTTAAAGTATGCATTGTTACCTAGGATTTTAGGTTTTTTTTTTTTTTTTTTTTGTATATGTATTTCTAAGGAACATTGTGGTTGGCAAAGGCTGAGTTAATCAGCAATAGCTTTTGCGCTTACTCAGGTGCAGTTGTTCCAGGTGAAAATATTATAAATGAAGAGACTTGTTTGCAACAGGGAAAATTTTACAACTGCTTATCAGCTCTTTTACACAGCCCTGATTTTAAGCATGGACTCTGCCAGAGCAGGTTGGTCCATGTCCTGTGCTGATAATGCTGCGCTGCTGTGAATTCCCTTTCCTCAGAGGGACTCCTAAAGAGTCCAGGTTACTGCAGCAAACTAAACGGGAGCCTATTTAGGCACATTTAGGTCCTGCTGTATGCGACACCACACACAAACTAGGGATGTAACTGCATATTTGTGCTTTGAAGGATTGGTCACTGAAGTTTTCAGCAAAAGAATTGGTTTTCTACTGAGAACGGCTTGTCTATGCATCCCCTAGTGGATAAATGTGTTTATCGCAGATTTTTTTCTGAGCTTGCAGGGGTTGCTTTTCCAGGAGAGGAAACATCATCTCCTCTCCAGGGCATTAGAAGCTTCTTTGACCCACACACAGCATCCCATCAGCAGAACAGCAGATTATGGAAACTTTCCCAGAGGGATGGTATTGCTCAGGGCACTGAAAGACCCACTCATATCTGTTTCCTCCCCTCTAAAGGGACTGATCATATGGAGTCATGGCTTTTGAAATGGATTGATTTTCTGGTATTTATAGGGCTCAGAATGTGCAAACCGCAGCATAAATGCTATGTATCTTTTTATCCTCATCATTCATCTGCTTTAATTGGCAAATCTAAAAGTCTGAAGTAATGAAGCTGTTAGTTCTGATAAAAATGGGCGTCATTTTTACTAGGGTGGATCAGGAGTCATGAGTGAACCTTACTGAAAACTTAATAGAAGCTTTGTTTAATTTAAAATAAATGGAGCTGCAGCCCTTTTTACTTTATTCTAGAGTAACAGAAACACAGACTGTGATTTATTTCTCCAGACCAGATTGTTCTGGAAACCCAGGGAGAAGCATTGATTGTGGGTGATTTTCAGGCCTGTCTCCCAGCAGCCAAGCAGCCCAACTTGTCTGAATTTCACCCACTGCCATTCAGCGCCAAGGCAGCCTCCGGGAGCTGGGGAAGTGGAGCGGATGGCCGGCAGCCCTTAAGAACACAGCAGGCCATGTGTCAGTTGTCAGGAAAACATATTCCTCTATTTTCGGACCCCTTGAGTCAGCTATTTTTCACAGCTCTCATGTCAGTGGAAAAGCTTAATATCAGCTGTAGCAGAAAATACAGCTTTCCAATTGATTTGTGCCCCTGAAATGTAACTTTTTTGTCTGTGTTTGTTTCGTTGTTTTCACTCACTGGCTGTGAAAATCTGACCACAGATATGATGGTTCAACAAGTACTATAGTTACTATTAAAAGCACTAAACCAGGTCCTTGCCTTAGGACCTATCTTTTGTATGCAAGCAATAGCAGAACAGTATCTGCATCTCACACTCATGTGCTTTTCACAGGTCAACAAAGAAAAAGAAACTACTTATTCATTCTACTTTAGACTTTGATGCTAAAAATATTGTTATTGCCCATATTGCTAGCACCAGTTCAGCTGATGCTGAGTTATGACAGAGCTTATTAAAATTTCCTCTTTATACAGGTGGAAGACAGGGATCTTAAGAGAGAAGCTCAGAGCGTGTTTTGGGAAGCAAGAGGGGGAGGGATTTTTATATCTCAGTTTGTCCTGAGCTATTTCTCAATTTAAGAAAGAGGAACCTTTCTCAGGAACCTTGCTGCAAATGGAAAGTTGTCCTTGGAAGAAAGAGAGATAAAGTAGTTAGATTTTCTTCTAGGTGCATTTCTTGTGCGCCATTGGAAATGGAAATTGTATATTAACCCTTAAAATTACTATTTACCTTATCCTAATGCAGTCATTAAATTATGTGAGATATAACTTAGATCTGTTTATTTTTCTTTACTGATAATAGAGAAAACTTAGATTAGGCAGTTCAGCTGTAGATGTTTATACTGTAGATGCCTCAAGTTAGGGAAAAATAATCTCATCCTCTAAATTCCTATCAATTTTAATAATAATTTGCCCCCCAAATCTTCTGTTCCTCTGACAGATCCTGAGCAGATTACAGGTTAAGGGTGTTTCTACAAACTGCAGATCAGTCAGTGGCAGTCCCAGCAGACTGCCTCACCTTCTTTCTAACCAAAAGCAAAAAAGATCTAGCATGAACTGCCCTTCCCATACTCTAGATATAAAAATACCATTTGCAACATTCACATCATACTTGATTATCAGCAAAATAGACTTTATATAGGCCTCAGCCTTCACAAGTGTCTATCTTACACATACAGGGCACGTAATCTGTATTTTGAAATCTAGCTAAATGTATAACCAGTTACTCTGTAGCAATAAGGAAAGTTATTTTAGGAGATGGTTTGGTCCATGAGTTCTCTGAACAGATTTTAAACTTCTGTTTCTTGCATTCACAGAAGACCAATGGTGTCTTAGGTGTGATGGCACATTTTGCTTTGGAAACGTTTATTCCTTCAGTAGTGCATGTGCGTGTGTCTACGGGTATGTGTCCTTGAATTACTTTTTACATTGCACTTCAAGATTTGATGACTCCAAGTGATCCTTCTATTGATTCAATATTAGGGAAACAAAGAGTTATTAAGTGATAACCTGTTGGTGTATATTTTTGCTCTGTTCATATAAACCAGTGGAGCAAGATTAATTTACTCTCCAGTTGAATTGCTTTTCTTGTGGGCACCTAAAGCATATGTTAGAGAGCAGCTTCCAAGAAACAAATTTATTTTCCTGAAATGATGGTCTTTATTGGCAACATCTACTTATTTTAATTTTACAGTTGGTTTACCAGTTATTATCTCTGTTTTCATGAAGCATGAGAAAAATGCTAAAACAGTTAAATGTGCTTACCATATAGTTTGTGAATTAGTGACTCCTTAAAATTGGCAGCAGATGTGGAGTGAAACTGCACCGTCAGTTCTCCTTTCCTTTTCCCTCCTTCCTCCCCATGAAACCTAGGAAATCATTTGCCCGCCATGCACTACCACAGTGCTACTGGCACCTTCCTTGCAGCTAACAGAACACTCTCAAACACTTATTCTTATGCCTGACCCCATTGTTTGGCTGTGAAAAATCTGAGAAATCTGAAATTTGAGGGAGTTGGAGAGGGGGAAGGAAGTAAAAACCTTTGCGATGCTGTTTTTGCCCATTATGTATTTGACGGAATATGCGTTTTAAATAACTTGCACATCTCTTCTCAGGTGTGTTATAGGCAGAGTGGCAGCAATTGCCAGCAGTGACTAAGTGAGAAGTGACACGCTGTCTCTCTGAGGGATTCTTGAAGTCCAGTTTGGAACGTTTCATTACATTGCAAGAATCAAGAAACAAGGTTATTTCATGAAATGTTTTTGTGACTAAAGAGGACATCCAGCTCTTTAATCTTTGACAGAACATCTACTCTGACAAGACTGAGTGATACAGTGCGCTTGGCTAGCACCTTTGCAACTGAAGGGGAATATAACTTACAAGGACAGACAATATTCTCATTAAATTGCCATTGGTTGATTCATCAATGCTCCAGTGGAAATAATTATTCTGTATATGTTTGATGTAAGTGTCTATGTCAAATGAAACTTCATTTTGTATTTTGTGGATGTCTGATCCGTGATAATTTGGCTGATGCCTTTAGGTTATGAGATAACTGTCTACTCCCTTCAGTTATGACAGGGGCTGTGGTGAAAGTCTAAGAGGGATGAGGGGAAAATTACACACACACAGAGGGCACACACACACAGATATATACATTTATAGATAAACATTCTTAAAAAATAAGTTAAAAAACAAATCACTATTACAATGCTAGTAGAATCCACATGGATTAAATTTCCCCACATGCAGGTGTGCAAGATTTTGACTAGAACAAACTGGGAATAATTTAATTTACCTTTACAAAGTCACCCTGGAATAACTGGTAAGGAAAATCTCATTCCAAAATTACGTTTTGTATCAAGATGTTGGAAGTTACAGTGGTGGGGGAAGAGTTGCTATTATACGCTTAGATGTGTTGATATAATGCTATATAAACAAGTATAAGACTACAGATTGATTTTGAAATGAGCCCTGAGCAAAGTGGAAGATGTATGCACACTGAAGTACTGCAGAAGTAGCCCAGAAGGGCTGAAATCTCTCTGAATAACTCTGATTTCATTTCTTTAACTGTTTGGTCCTGGGACAGAGCAGTTATACTTTATACATACAGTAAATTACTACCCATCTAAAATTGTCTGATGGAGAATGAGGGAGTAACCAAATGTTCACCTATCACTTGTCATTCTTCTCCTCACTGAGAGAATGGAAAGTCACTGATTAGTCCTCTTTACTATGGCACTAGTACTAAGTACCAGTTTAGTGCTAAATCCTAGTTGAGTGGCACTGAAAGGTGAATTTGTACAGTGTTACTGGCCTTTTCATAGACATACCTTCTGAGAAGCAACTTGTGGGAGTCATCAAAAGGAGCAGGGGCTTAAGGTTTAAGACCAGAAGCCATTTTATTGAGCATCAGACCAAACTTATATATTCTCCGAGTATGTGAGCATACACTGTCCACGCACTCCCTCCCCCTGCCTTCAGCCAATTCCTTGACTCTATTGCTATCTGGGTCCAATCCTGCTAACGGACAACAGGTAACCCACCAGAGATTGGTGCGTCCAGCCTGTGTTTTGGGTTTCTCTATCTGCTAATCTGTTATTCCTAACTTTCACAGTTTCTCACTCCTAACTTTCACCGTTCCCACAGCTTCCCACAGTTTCTTATGGTTTCTCAGTTTCCCACATCTCCCCCTTTTTTGTTTTCTAGCACCAGGCATAGTTAAGGACCCAAAACGCAATAGCCAAGGAGTTGGTTTTCGCAACGCTGTAAAACCTCCCAACAGTTCAGCAAGTTCTTCTTCTTCTTCTTTTCTTCAACGGTGGTGACTAAATTTGCGTTCTTCTTTAGAACAGTTGTTATCCTTCTTTCCACTAAGGCACGTATCAATTGTATGAGACATGGCAAATACATACAAGGGATTATGATTACAGTTAGCACTATACATCCCATTACAAATATTCATTTGATTCCAGTTCCCCAGGTGCACCAAGGTTACCCACACATTCTCTCAAGATTGAAGCGGTGGTGCTGGCATTGCAGTGATCGCTTTGGTTGCAGCAAGTCCATAGAGGATTAGTCCTCTGATGATCGTTGGAACTCTTTCTTGGGATCTTCTCCTCTCTCCGCAGCCGTCAGTGTTGATAATGCCGGCTTTATCTAACGTGCTGGTACCCAACGGTTTTGTCCTGCAACATGAATACAAGCATACCCTCACTCCGAGGTTATTAGAGGTCTTCATTAATTTTACGTAGATCTTGTAGTAATCACCATTTCCCGCTTTTCTTTTTAATGACAAACACAGGCGTGTTCCACGGGCTGGTGGATGGCCGAAGGTGCCCTTGACGTAGTTGGTCTGCGACAAGTTCGCGAAGGTGGTGCAGCTTCTCCGCAGGGAGGGGCCACTGATCCACCCACACTGGCTTGTCCATGAGCCACGTGAGGGCGGCAGTCAGCTGCACGTCAGTGGCCCCTAGGTAAAATGCAGTGTCCTCACGCGAGCACCCCACCGCGCTGCGCTTCCCGTTTCCCCCCTTAGGCAAAATTCGCCCATCTCGATGAGTTAAAGAGCGGCATTGATGTGCGTAATGCCTTCCCTTTTCACAGCGGGGGCACGGTCCCGATGCCGCAGGCGGTTTACAGCGCTGCGGACAGTCTCGCTTAAAGTGACCCATCTGCCCGCATGCATAGCAAGCCTCGGAACCCGCCGACCGAGTCTCGGCAAGAGACGCATAAGCACCGGCAAGCATCTGCAACGGATCGCCCGAGTTATCTTCCATTTCCTGCCCTGATGCCTCTCCTATATCGAAATCACCATCCTGCAATGCCTCACACCTAATCGTTGCCCACGGATTCTCGATTCTTTCCCTTTTTACGATCCCCACCCGGCTCCACGGGTGGTGGCACCACAACCTCCTGCAATCCCCGTCCGGAGGGAGGGGAGGTTGTGTGTGAAGACCCGAGGCTGAGGGGGGCGGATAAGTATACATTGGTGGATAGCTGTCCTCCGCAAAGGTGGCAAAGATAGCAAAGATAGCAAAAGTGGAGGTCTTGAATCGCTTGGAGGGGGTGGGGGAGGTGGGGCCCACGCTCCCTTCTATCCCTGTTTCTGATGTAACCGCATATTCTCGCAATGCCTCACATACAATACGCCACGAGCGCAACAGTGATGATGCTGTGAAATCTCCTCGGGTAGCCCAGTCCCACAAAACAGCACCGAACCCGTCCCAAGCTCCGGGATTGCATATTCTTGTCTCACTTAAAGAGTTAAAATTGTCTAATCCCCATTTTAAGAGACAGATCAAATCCCCAGTTTGGATATCCTGACCTCTCCCGGACCTATCTAAAACATGCTGCATAGTCTGCAGCAACTTTTCCTGCTCCTTTGTCATGGATCCCCGCATCGTCCTCGACAGCTAGGCTCCCACTTCCCAGTGCCAGAGCTTCTGAGGCTCGCACTCTCACCGCGCCAGAGCTTCCAAGGCCCGCAATTCCCAGTGTTGCAGCTTCCGAGGCTCGCACTCCTGAGTGCCGGAGCTTCCGAGGCTCATACTCCCGAGTGCCGGAGCTTCTGAGGCTCACACTCCCGAGCGCCGGAGCTTCTGAGGCTCACATTCCCCCCGCACCAGAGCTTCCAAGGCCCGCGATTCCCAGTGCTGGAGCTTCCGAGGCTCGCACTCCCCCGTGTCGGAGCTTCCAAGGCCCGCAATTCCCGAGTGCCGGAGCTTCCAAGGCTCGCACTCCCCCGTGGTTCAGAGCTTCATTACCGTTTATCAGTTGCAGCCGTGTAGATGTTGTCCTTCGTCTGTCCTGTTGAGTTTTCTCCACCTCACAATCATCTTCCCTGTTCGCCTATCTCGGTCCCTGTTCGGGCGCCATCTGTGGGAGTCATCGAAAGGAGCAGGGGCTTAAGGTTTAGGACCAGAAGCCAATCCTGCTAACGGACAACAGGTAACCAACCAGAGATTGGTGCATCCAGCCTGTGTTTTGGGTTTCTCTATCTGCTAATCTGTTATTCCTAACTTTCACAGTTTCTCACTCCTAACTTTCACCGTTCCCACAGCTTCCCACAGTTTCTCACGGTTTCTCAGTTTCCCACATATAGCCTTTTCCCTTATTTTAATGTACACTTTATTCTCAGAACCAATGCTATTTAAATTTGCTCCTTAACACATGCAGTTCACTTTATTTCACTTTTACTGTGTCTGGACTATTCAAAACTGACACATATAAAAAAGTGTCGTTTCCCCAAAATAGCAGTGCCTTTGTATGTGCAAAGCTATAAACAAACGCTGGCAGTTAAACTGTGCTTTTAACTTTAGCCTCTTTGTCACTGTTAGAGACCCCTATCTGGTCCGCCTTCCTTTTTTGCTTATGACAAAATGCTTATGCAGCAGTAATCAGTCTTGGAGCTCTACCCTCCCTTCCATTTCTTTCTTTTTTAATTTCCAACTTGCAAGCGCTAGTTTCAACGGTGCCTGCTGCAGCTTGGCCAACAAATCACAGAATGCTTAAGGTTGGAAGGGACATCTAGAGATCATCTAGTCCAACCCCCTGCTCAAACAGGGACACCCAGAGCACATGGCACAGTGTGGCATCCAGGCAGGTTTTGAAGATCTCCAGAGAAGGAGACTCCACAACCTCTCTGGGCAGCCTGTTCCAGGGCTCTGGCACCCTGACAGGAAAGTTCTTCCTCATATGGAGGTGGAAATTCCTGTGTTTCAACTTACACTCGTTACCCCTCGTCCTGTCACCGGCTGCCACAGAGAAGAGCCTGGCCCCATCCTCCTTACAATCACCCCTCAGGTGCTTGAACACGTTAATCAAATCTCTTCTCAGCCTTCTTTTCTCCAGACTAAACAGGTCCAGCTCGCTTAGTCTTTCCTCATACGACAAATGCTCCAGTCCCTTAATCATCTTCGTGGCTCTCCACTGCACCCTCTCTAGAAGCACAATGTCCTTCTTGTACTGAGGAACCCAGAACTGAGGCCCAGGTGTGGCCTCATCAGAGCAGAGTAGAGGGGCAGGATCCCCTCCCTTGACCTGCTGGAAACACTCCTCCTGATGCAGGCCAGGATCCCATTGGCCTTCTTGGCCACGAGGGCACATTGCTGACTCATGGTTAACTTCTTGTCAACCAGGACTCCCAAATCGCTCTCTACGGAGCTGCATTCCAGCAGGTCAACCCCTAATCTGTCCTGGTGCCTGGGGTTATTCCTCCCCAGGTGAAGGACCCTGCACTTGTCCTTGTTGAACCTCATAAGGTTCCTCTCTGCCCAACTCTCCATCCTGTCTAGGTCTCCCTGAATGGCAGCACAGCCCTCGGGAGTGTCGGCCACTCCTCCCAGTTTGGTGTCATCCGCAAACTTGCTGAGGGTGCCCTCGTCCAAGTCATTGATGAACAAGTTGAAGAGCACCGGGCCCAGTACTGACCCCTGCGGGACACCACTGGCCACAGATCTCCAACCAGACTCAGCCCCATTTATCACCACCCTCTGGGCTCTGCCATCCAGCCAGTCCTCAATCCACCTCACTGTCCACACTTCCGGAGCTTTCCTATGAGGATGTTATGGGAGACTGTGTCGAAAGCCTTGCTGAAGTCAAGATAGACAACATCCACGGCTCTCCCATCATCCATCCAGCCGGTCACCTCATCATAGAAGGCTATCAGGTTCTTGACATGACTTTCCCTTGGTGAATCCATGCTGACTACTCCTGATCAACTTCTTGTCCTCCATGTGCCTGGAGACAATGGCCAGTATGAGCTGTTCCATCAACTTCTTTTCCTTGACATACCTAGAGATGGTCTCTAGGATGAGCTGCTCCATCACCTTTCCAGGGACGGAGGTGAGGCTGCCTGGCCTGTAGTTTCCCGGCTCCTCCCTCTTGCCCTTTTTGAAGACTGGAGTGACGTTGGTTTCTTCCAGTCCTCCTGCACCTTCCCCGCTCTCCATAACCTCTCGAAGATGATGGAGAGTGGCTGAGCAATGACCCCTGCCAGTTCCCTCAGGACTCTAAATCAAAGTAGCAAAGCATATTTCTTCCAAAGCAAGCACTTAGTGGTTTTTAGTCGCAAACGAGTAGTGAATGAACTGACTTGCTCCACTCATTTTTGATGTGCCCTGGCCACATTATAGTAAACACAATGCCACAGTTTTTCTCTGATGTTTTGGAAATACCACATATCAGAAAAGAGTATTTTTGGCGGTGATTGTCCATACAGCATCTTTCAATAAATAAAGAGCTGATATATAGGTCAGGCTGACCTATAGGCCCATCGTGATTAACTAATGCTCAAGGAAACCTGTCAGGGATTACAGCTGGCTGTGGAATCCCTGGCTCCCTTAGCAGAGAACATTAACCTTGAAAAGATTAGAGTGTATCTATGAGACAGGGAGTTCACACATAGACAGCAGAAAGTTATTAACAAGTTTAAGGAGGTTTTGGCCACGGAGCAGAAACTGGCCAAGCTAAGAATTGTCCAATCATAACTCTGTTACTAGCTATTGTCCTTTGTAGTCCTCACCAATAAGCAGCAGCCCTGACGAGGAGAGCTCGGTATAAATAATGTACTTGGAAAACAATAAAGCGTAGTTTGCGTTGCATCTACCCCAGTTGTTTGTGTTTTTGGCCGCCACGACTGCGACAGAAACCATATGGAAAAAAAGGAGAATTATTTTTGTATGTCTTCCTAACATGCTCCCTTCAGGATTTTTGGTGCTAAAGGGTATGTATGGATTGTACATCCTTGCTCAGGATGTTGCATATGAAAACAGACAAACTTTTTAAACCTTCTGGTAATACTTTCCCATGCGCCTATACGTGAACACCTTCAAAATTTGGAAAACAGGAGTTCAGATTCAAAATCCCAGCCCAAATCTGTTCTTCTAGATTTCCTCTTTTGGTATCCTGTTACCTATGCTCCTTTCAATTGCTTTAAGTTTAATTGACTGAAATGGCTTTTCTTCAAAATCTTCAGAAATTTGCTGCAGATCATATTCATTTGCAATTTCTCTTACTCCCCATTCCCGCTGTGTACAAGCTTTATAGACAGATCTGTCAATATCAAAAATTGCAGAGGAACATCTTTTGTGCATATGTGCATACTACTTTCTGCTTTGCTTTTCTACTTTTTGTTTAATAGTATTATTAATAGCATCCTACTAGTTTCTACTTAGGTTTTCTAACTGACTCTATTGGGAATTTTAATTTGGATGTTATTAACAACCCCAAAAAGTTGAGTCATGACTGAATTCTCATATGTAGGTAATAACGTACCAGTTGCTATTGCAAGCACACTGCTTTTCAAATAATTAAAACAGTCTTCAGACAATTCAGGATTACAGATGGAGATAAGCTGTAGCCTAAACATATAGATTTTATTTCAAGGAAATAGTTCAGTATGTAAATAAAACATTGTTCATGTATCATATTTATCAATATGATAGACCTGCCAGTCCTCCTAGTTTTCTTTGGAGAAACATATTTTTTGACTCATTCGGCAGTCTTCTCATAAGAAATCAATCCTCCCAAACTCTCACACTTTTTCAATAATTTAATGCTCTCAGAACCACATTCAACCCTACACACCCCTACAAACACACAGACAAGCATGTAGACACATACACAGAGAGAGAGAGATCTATACCGAACACAAAAAGAATAAAATTTACATTTACTCCCTGGACTGGTCTTTACTAGTAAATAAGCAATTTTATTATACCACAAACCAAGCTATACTCACTTAACTATTTGCAGGCTTTCTCCTTTAACACTTTCACATTCTGTTATACTGTGGTGCTAGGAAACCTCCCCTGGTCAGAGACCCAGATATTGAGTTTGGGGTGGGTGCTGTTTGCTTCAGCTCCAGCCCAGGTCCTCCAGGGCTGGCAGGGAGCAGTGAGCTCCAGGAAATGAAGAAGTCGGTAGGAACAGGCTCATAGATAGGGTAAAGTTGTGAAATAAAAGGATCAAGATGATAAAAAGTACTGTTGGGAAGAAAAGTAAAAGGTAGTTTGGTAAAGCAGTTTAGAAGTAGTCAGACAAGTCAAGCTATCAGCTTTCAGAAGTATTTTGACTGGATTAATGGAAGCATAGGTAACATGAAAAAACTGAAGGTGAAGAAATGACAAATAAGTGTTGTGTGAAATAAGGTGTATACAGAGAAATACAGACAAGTGTAATCTAAATGTAATTTATCAATTTATTTATCTGTGCTTCCAATAAGAATAGATCAGAAACCAATGCTTCTGATGAAAGACAGTTCAGGACAGTTCCTCCTTCTCATCACCCCTAAATTATGAAAAAAATGTATGGTTTCATAGAACATTTTTAAAGTGAATTTCATATGTACATCAAACATATGTATTATTATTTTGGTGAAAATTATTTGGGAAAGAAATACAATTTTTCTTTCTGTTTGTGTTTGAATTAAGATCTTTATTAGAATTAATTTTGTCTTATGTTTTTTGCCATCTAGGCAGAACTAAGAAAGCAATATAATCGGCAACAGAAAAAAATCCTCCTCTCCGGAGCCGACTAGTGCTTGCAATTATTTCACAACTATAGAGGAATGGTTAGAGAGCCGCGGACATGGCTGCCCAGCATGCCTGCTCAATCTGGGCTTTGGGTTTCAGTGAAAGAACAAAGGGACTGCTAAATAGGAGATAAGAAAGTAGACCAAGGTCAGAGGGAATAAAAGAGTTGTTGAACAAAAGACTGAGCTAAACAAGTAAGGCGGGGGGGGGGGGGGGGGGGGTGGCCTGTAAGGGTCTCAGTTACATCATTGTCTACCAATTAGGAGCCTGAGTAGTTACATCACTATCTGCCAGAATCATATAAATGTACTGCATGCAAGCTAATAAACGAGCAAGATGTTTTAACTCATATTGAGTGTGCGTCTTGACTCCAGCCTGACCTCCTACACACAACCACTGCAGTTCCCCTTCTGTGTGTTGCCGAGGCCCACCCCGCGAGCCAGAGTGAACAACACTTCAATGTGAAACAGGTTCAACTCGCTCTGCTGTTGTCTGCAACAGAGCTTTATACCAGTACACGTGGACATGCGCTAAGAAGCTGCATTCTCATTGGTTGGGCTATAAGCTCGCAGCTGATTGGTGCTCTTCTCGGTGCTTTGTTGCTAGGTTTCCCGGGCGTCTCTCTGGCCGGCCCAGTCCCCTTGAAAACTGCTCACGAACACATTCTTCTCCTCTGGGTGACCTTTGAATCCATTACCTTAGTTCCTTATATTCTTACAAAAGTACTAAGGCCCCAACAGTGTGTCATCCTTCAGTTATTGTCATCCTTCAGTTATTCAGAAAATCTATTAAGCACTACATAATTGTGAGCAGATTGGAGGTAATAAAGAGAAGATCCACCAACATGATTGAGGGACTGCAGGGGCTGATTTATGAGGAAAAATGAAAAGAGTGACAGCAAATATGTATAGCTTGGCCAAATGATAGCTGGGAGTGGAGAGTAAGATAAACATGTATTAGGGTTGTATTTGAAGAATGTTGTGATCATCAGTGTCCAGATGCATCTGTGGTGTAATTTCACTGAAATCATCTTCAGTAGTGTTGCCTACTACTATGATGATGAATTTGGCCACGATAAATAGACTGGTGGAGAGAGAAAGAAAAGCTGTTAGAGGAAGTCTGAGGGTCTATAACTATGAAATCGATGGGAAGAATTGAAGCCAAAGGAAAATGTAGGCTGCATATGAAAAAAATCTTATTGGTAAAATCTAGAAGGCTGATGAATTAGTTAACAAACGAAAAGCACTTTGAAGATGAAAAATGCTATTCAGATGCATCAAAGTATGATTATTAAGAGTAGAACTGAGCAAATAATTTCTAGTGAATAATGCATTGAACCCGTCTAGCATTAGATTTTTAAAGGCACCTAGGGGAATTAGATGCCCAATAAGTGAACAAGTCACACAATGTTAGCGCTACTGAACTTTGTAGATGCCTTTGCAACTCCCAATAAAAATATGTCCTTAGACAAAAGCATAAATAAAAAATGTATAAACATGTATGCATGTGTCCAGGCACACATCCAAAAATGCACCAACACACAAGATGATAAGAGATTAAGAAATACTAACCAGAGTATCCATGTTTCTGAAACATTGCTCGGAACAATTAAGTGTCGCAAAAATCCAGGTTCAGTAATAATTCCCATCAAAACCACGCAAAAACACAGGATGGAACTTCAGCTGGTGTGAAGCCACATATTTGTTTCATTTTGCATCAGTTAAAGATCTACACTATAGGTTTGAAAGCCAGAACAAGACATTAAAAGCAGCCATTCTGACCTCCTGAATGATGCAAACCAAAGGGCATCACTCAATAGATCCCTCACTAGGGAGAGCTTGTATTCCTACTGAAAAAACAGACATTGCTGAGGTCAGTAACAAGCTGAATATTTACTAAATTAGAGCACATTGTGTGAACTATACACAACTTTAACCGAAGGGTTTTGGATGATGATGAATTAGACACTCTTAGCAATTTCTTCCAGAACTGTACCCTTCCTATATTGTGACCACCTTTCATTAACAAAGTTTGAAATTAGAAAGATGACATAAATGCAATGTTGTCGCAGTCGTGGCGGCCAAAAACACAAGCAACTGGGGCAGACGCAACGCAAACTACGCTTTATTGTTTTCCAAGTACATTATTTATACCGAGCTCTCCTCGTCATGGCTGCTGCTTATTGGTGAGGACTACAAAGGACAGTAGCTAGTGACAGAGTTATGATTGGATGATTCTTAGCTTGGCCGGTTTCTGCTCCGTGGCCAAACCTCCTTAAACTTGTTAATAACTTTCTGCTGTCTCCATGTGAACTCCCTATCTCATAGATACACTCTAATCTTTTCAAGGTTAGCGTTCTCTGCTAAGGGAGCCAGGAATTTCACAGACCAGCTGCAATCCCTGACAACTCCCCCTTTTTGTATTTGTGCTACAAAAATGTGTGGGAGCATATCTAAGTAACGGAGGCTTCCCGATAGAAGACGGATACGATGAGCCGGACTAAGACCAAGGCGAAAAGATCGTGGGAAAGTCACCAGCTGGAAGAACACAGAAGTAGGAGAAGAAGAACCTGTAAACAAGCTTATCAGTGCAGGATAGAGGACTGTGTGCGGGCCAATCATGTAAACGTGTGCCCCGATATCTACAGCCAACCTAGTACAGTAGAAGATGCGTGGACAGTAGTATGCAACCAATCGCAATGTAAGCATACGCGTGGCTAGATGACTTAGCAGAAATGTAGTAGATAAATAGAGTGCTGTAACGCAAATAAAGTGATTTCTGTTAGACTCATATCGAAGCCTTCAGGAGTCGTGTCTGGCCTCCCGCAAAAATGGCACTAACGGTTTACTGCAGGGCCCTTTGCAGCAGATGGATCAAGCAAGGTACCATTAATAACACAATTACAATAATTACCAAAATCATCAAACCTGTTTTCTCTAGGGATGGTAACCACCCAGACAAACCCCGATTGCCAAACAACTTATTTAAACACTCCTATCCATCATCCATTTGCAACTTGCGTACTCCGTCTGTTAGAGCAACTGTAGTCTTTACTCTCACCCCGAGTCTGGATCTCTGGTCTCATTGATCCATTGCCAGCATATTATGCAGCAATTGAAGCCCTTGTATTCAGCTCGCGCAGATACCCGCCACCAATTGGCTTCTCCGTTGGAACTCCCACCAGACACGTAGGAAAGGGATTTCGAGGATCGCTGGTAGCCAGGCATATGGTGCTTTGATTGATTGATGGTGCTGGCTAGGATTATCCAGATGTTGCTGCCAGTTCTTCAGGGAGGGGCTGGACACCAATCTCCTCCTCCATAACTTCCGACGATGAGGAGGGCAGTGACTGCAACGCAGGTTGCACAAACCGTGCTGGAACCCATCGCGGTCCACTCTCTGTGGAGACACAAGCATATCCCCTTCCCCAAGTTATGAGCTCGTGTGGCCCAGACCATTGGCCAGTAACCAGATCACGAACTTGCACCGGTACCCGCTGTGGTACCTTTTCTGTTGTAGTCAAAGAGGAAAAATGCGAAAAAAAAATGGGTGATAGAGTAGAGTTGTTAGGGAAGGAAAGAGAGTTAAGCACATATACAGTTTTATCTAGCCTGGCCTGTGGGGACTCCCCCTGCATTCCCCCTTTTTGTTTTTGCACGAGGCGCTTCAGAGTGCCATGCAAGCGTTCAACAATGGCTTGGCCTGTAGGGGAATGGGGAATCCCAGTCATGTGGTGAACACCCCATTGATTTAGAAAACTCTGCACCTTTTTGGAAACATGGGCAGGACCATTGTCAGTTTTTACTGTTTGAGGAATACCAAGAGTTGCATAGGCACA
This sequence comes from Tinamus guttatus, assembly GCF_059628265.1. Classification (NCBI taxonomy): domain Eukaryota; kingdom Metazoa; phylum Chordata; class Aves; order Tinamiformes; family Tinamidae; genus Tinamus; species Tinamus guttatus. Next base: position 56,613 of record NW_028289625.1, read on the forward strand.
TTGGAAATGGTGAACTACGTGTAAAGATTTCTCCTCTGCTTGGGTTGTAGCACAAGTAGTGTGGGAAAATGTATCAACAGAAACATGGACAAACCGAAGCCACCCAAATTCAGAGAGATGGGTGACATCCATTTGCCACAATTGTAACGCTTGTAGGCCTCCCGGGTTAACTCCATAGAAAACAGGCGTCTGCTGTCCTTGACAATCAGGGCAGGCAGCAACTATAGATTGTGTTGTGGATTGTGTCAAGCCAAATTGTCGACTCAGCGCCGAGCTGCCCTGGTGAAAAAACGATGAGATAATAAAGCCTGCTGGTGTTTGTTAGGGAGTGGACCCAAGGCCACAGCAGACACAAGGGCATCAGCCCTAGCATTACCCTCAGCAAAGAAGCCAGGTAATGCAGTATGACTGCAAATATGTAGTATAAAATAGGGTTTGGTTCTCTGTTGTATTGCAGACCATAGGTCTAAGACTACCGAAAACAATGGACGTTGATCAATAAAAGACAGAACCGTCTTATCTAGTCCGTAACAATATTCACAGGTTGGAGAAACATTTGAAAAGCTACGGCCATAGCTCGCAGCTCCACTATTTGAGGTGATCCTTCTTGTAAGATTACCTTGTCATGCCTTTCTCGGTTGTCGTACCATGCCACAGCAGCTTTACCGGTCTTTCCAGATGCATCTGTAAAGACAGTGAGTCCATCAACTGGCCCCATTTGGCTCAAGTGCTTTTGACCCACCATAATTTCCTGAAAAAGCTTAATAAGTGGATGTGAGGGCAAATGATAAGAGATCTGCCCATGAAAATCAGCCATAGCTGCTTGACCTTCATACTTGTTGGCTAAGCACCATTCAAAATACCACGTTTGTATTGGGACAACAATGCGATACGGATCCCTTCCTGTCAGTTCCACACATCTTTTACAAGCCTTCATAATAAGGTCTGCTAGAAGTTCCAACAATCCTGGTGCAGTCTTTTGAGGTCGAAAAGGTAAAAACAGCCATTCCAGAATATGTAAAGGAGCTGTCCATTCAGGGTTCCATTGCACCAAGGCACCAAAAGGAGTTGTCCGATCAATGAGGACAAACAATTGAACTATCTGTAATGGGTCAATGTGGGATACAAACTTAGTTTGTAATAACGACTCCACCTGCTGGATTGTTTGAACCGCTGCAGGACTCAAAGTCCTAGGTTCAGAAGGATTAACAGAATGCTGGAGCAGGTCCAATAAGGGCTGCAGCTGGGAATTTGTGAGACCAAGATAGGGTCTAATCCAATTCAGCGACCCCATCAATTTTTGGACATCAGTAAGTGTTTGAACGTTAACACTAAGTTTGATGGGTTGGGGCGTCACTCGTCGGGCAGTGACTGTAAGCCCTAAATATTTCCAGGGCTCAGTCTTTTGCACCTTCTCTGATGCTATAACCAAGCCAAAATGCTGTAAGGATTGTCTAGCTACTTTTTCTAGATCGTTCAGCTGCTCCCTTTTCTGGGCTGCAAGAAAAATGTCATCCATGTAATGGTAACAATAACAGTCTGGAAATTGCTCCCGAACAGGAGATAAAGCTTGAGCAACAAACCATTGGCAAATTGTTGGCGATTTTTTCATACCTTGAGGTAACACCTTCCATTGATATCTTTTGGTTGGCTCAGAATGGTTTATAGGTAATACAATAAAAGCAAATTTTTCCCTATCTTCGAGTGCTAATGGAATGGTAAAGAAACAGTCCTTCAGGTCTATTACCACAATATCCCAGTCCATAGGGATCATTGAGAGTGCAGGAAGGCCGGGCTGTAATGCTCCCATGGTGACCATGGCAGCATTTACCTGTCGTAGGTCATGTAAAAGTCGCCATTTGCCAGATTTCTTCTTAATCACAAATACAGGGGTATTCCAAGGACTGTGAGAAGGTTCAATGTGCCCAGTCACAAGCTGTTCTGACACCAATTCTTGCAGGGCTTGCAACTTTTCCTCTGCTAGGGGCCACTGATCAACCCACGCAGGCCTGTCAGTTAACCAGGTTAAAGCAAGTGTGGGTCGACGAACACCCTGCAACGCAGTGGCCCCCGTCAAAAATCCGTCGTAATCCTAACCCCCCATTGTCCTAAACAATCTCTTCCCCACAAGTTCAGGGGTGCAGAGGTTATGTATGGTTTGATCATTGCTATTTGTCCTTCAGGATTGGTGATCAGCACAGGTACAAGAGACATGCCCCCCTGAGTGGATCCCCCCACCCCTACTACACCCATCCCAGTGTTCACAATGGGCTAAGACAACAGCCAGGACTGTTGAGAGATAATAGTCACATCAGCCCCAGTGTCCAACAAACCCGTAATCTTCAACGTTGATGGTGAATAGCCTTTGTTGGAGACGGTACACGTCATTTGTGGCCTCTGCGCTGATACAGTTTGCGACCAGAAAACTTGAGGTGGACCCGTAAAACCAAAGCCTCCCTCTTGTCGTTCCTTAAGTTCTGTATGAGGAACACAACTCGAAAAAGGCACAAGTTGAGCGACACGGGTACCTTTGGGAATGGTTACCAGGGGATAGGGAGTAGACATCATAGCACAAATTTGCCCAGTATAATCCGAATCAGTAACACCTACATGAACAATTAATCCACTCAAAATACTGCTAGACCGTCCAATTAATAATGCACTGAGTCCTTGACCTCTAGGCCCCTTTGCATCCAGAGGCACTTTAACAATATCCGTAGTTGACAGAGTTACTGTGTCGGCGGTGGATACATCCATGCCTGCTGATCCACGGGTTTTCCCTGCGAGACGGTCGCACAGGGATAAGCCATCGGAGGTGCTCCCATGCATGGAATCGCTGTGTGAGGTACTTGTGTCCCTGCGCGCCTCCCCGTGCTTGTTTTCTCATTTCCCGTCAAAGAATAGCCATTAATATGGGATTTAGATCGACAGTGTCTGGCAAAATGCCCTATCCTGCCACATCGATTACAAGTATTGTCCACAGGCTTGGCAAAATGCCCTGCCGCTTTTCCTTTTCGTTTAGCAGCTGCACTCTGAAATGGGCAAGCAGCCTTGATATGCCCCTCCTGACCGCACCCAAAGCACTTGGGATTGGGATGAAGAACTGCAGCTAGAGCAGTCATTTTATGTGTTATTGTTCCCACTCTTGAGCAAGCTGTTACCATATCAGGAATAGTTGGGTTCCCTGGCATTGCTTCAATTAGTTTCTGACAATCTTCATTAGCACTATCTTTAGCTAGCTGAGTGCACAGTCTCTCTCTCAAGTCATCATCCTCTACTTGTTTTTCTAATGATGTAGCAATCCATTCAACAAATTGTAAGAATGGCTCTTTAACCCCTTGCTTGATTGTTGTATATTTAGGACGGGGCGAGGCCAGCTCCATAGTTCGTATCAGAGCTGACATACCTAAACGTTGTGCCTGTTCAAGAATACTAGGGTCCCACTGAGCCTGAAGATCAGGGTTAGCAAAAAGACCCGTTCCCATCAAAGCGTCAACCCCAACTCCCTGCCGCGGATCTCCTTGTGGCAATCGCATGTTATCTAGTGCAGCCCGCTCGACTAATCTCCTCCTGTGTGCCATAAACACTTGATTCTCTACAGGCTGGAACAGAATCTGAGCAAGATGGGATATATCATACGGGGCTAAAAGATCCGCATTAATAATTTGGATCAGCCGCATTACCTCTGGAGAGTTTATACCATATTTTGATGTAAATGTCTGCAGGTCTTGCACTACTTTCCAGGCAATCGTGCTGTGTTCATCCCTTCTTCCAGAGTTGGGGGCCGCCTTAAACACAGGAAAAGCTCCCAAACCACAGCCGACAACTTGAGTGGAGGCCTCTGAGGGGCAACCGATCTTATCTAACAAATCCCATTGCCCCATTTCGGCTGCCTTTTTTCTAATCTGATCCCAAAATTTGCCAGGCTGTCGCGGCAACACAGTCACCGTGGCAGGGGGGAGAGTACAGGGTTCGGCTGCTAATCTCAAGGTCCGACACTGACAACTCCCTATAGTCTCTTTCACAGAAGGACAAACAGCAGAAACCGCCTCCTCCTCCTCGTCCTAGGAGTCTTGGGGGAGGGGTGGAGGGAAACGTTTTTTACTGTGGATTTCTTCATCATTTCCCTTCTCCCTCTCCCCAGGAGGAGCAGAGGGAAGCACAGGTTTATTCAAAGCCTCCCACTCGGCCAACTGTTGCGCAGGTGTCTTATAGAGGGGGGGCAAAAACTCACTGGGAGACTTCCCCCATCGCCGCATCTTAACCAGCTCATCAGGCGAGGGGTACTTATGACTCGAGTTGGTTTCATGTTTCAACGACCCAGAGGCGCCTGTGGAGCACTGCAAAGCGTCCATTTGCTCCGTAACAGACTCTATAGGAGAAGGATGCTTCTCCTGGTCCTCTCTTGTCTTCCCCCAATAGAGGGGTACTTTCCAGCATCCCCGGAATGCTCTCCTGGTCGTGCTCCGCTTTCCAATCCTCCAAAGTCTCCTGCAGCAGTCGCCAAGTAGTAGGTAAACCCTCTACCTCTTTAGAGCCTCTAGAAAGGTCATCCCACAGCTTATCACCGACCTTCTGCCAAGCGCTCACACTAAATGCAACAGCTGAAGTGGCTTCAAACCCCTGTCCTCGGTGCCAGAGCAACAGGCGGTGTAATGCATAGTCAGTAACTTTAACACCTCTCTGAGCAAGGCCTTCCATGTAGATAAAACTAGGGCTTCCTGCTTTGCCAGGTTTTGCCCCATATCTGCGTATTTCCACTCTCTGCAGTGCACCTTTGAGAGGTGTCAGTCCCGTTCACACCTTCAAGAGGTGTCAATCCCGTTCCCAGCGGCTCACCTTCACAAGGAGTCAAATCACAGGTCCGGACCAGGCAGCTTCCCTGCTGCTCTCAAGTTCCGCCGGGCTCCGACACCACTGCCAGTCGCCAGGCGGTCCACTTCTTATTATCACGTCGGGCTCACCAGTTGTTGCAGTCATGGCGGCCAAAAACACAAACAAATGGGGTAGATGCAACGCAAACTACGCTTTATTGTTTTTTAGGTACGTTATTTATACCGAGCTCTCCTCGTCGTGGCTGCTGCTTATTGGTGAGGACTACAAAGGACAGTAGCTAGTGACAGAGTTATGATTGGATGATTCTTAGCTTGGCCAGTTACTGCTCCGTGGCCAAACCTCCTTAAACTTGTTAATAACTTTCTGCTGTCTCCGTGTGAACTCCCTATCTCATGGATACACTCTAATCTTTTCAAGGTTAACATTCTCTGCTAAGGGAGCCAGGGATTTCACAGACCAGCTGCAATCCCTGACACAATATGACCTTAGGCTTTTTTTCTTTCCTGTTACATCCTTACATACTTTCATCTTTGGAGAACAAAAATCAATTGTGCCTAAATAGAAGAGGTATTTCAACTAATTTCTGAATTACTGGAATATGAAAGGGGGAAAACAAGGATAAAATGATTTTCAAAAATTTTAAGAGTTGCATCTTCACATTTTCTAGCTAAGATAATAGATTTCACAGCTCAATTGCAATGTCAATTTGCCATCATAATGCAAGTAATAATGAGAATGTATTTGCATGCCATGTTGCGAAGAAAAGGACAGGTCAAAGAAGTCATTAAGTACTGCTGTTCAGACATATCGGGTATCTCCTCAGGCAGGTACACAAGTGAAGATATTAAGTGTAACAAAATAAATATTTTTTCATTTTATTTACATAAATAAATAAGCAGATAGATAAAGTACTACTGAGGAGTAAGGTTCAGTATTAACATGTGTGCATGTGTTTACAATTTTGTGCTTCTGCATTTATGTCAGAGAGAAAAAATGATAGATTTGTCAGGGATTAGCCATGTTTTATTTGGGAATGATATGGAATTCTTAATTATTTGGTTATTCAGGGCAAATTATTTACAAGGAGGACTTAAATGTGTAGGACATGAATTAATGTAAGAGAGATTGGAAATAATATGAACAAATATTAAGCATTTCACATTTGCAATCACTATTGCAAACAGTATAAGTAAATGAAGCATAAAACCATATTTATTCAAATATTATGTTCAAATGTTTGTCTACATTTTTTTGATACAATAGAACTTAGAATAAATTAACCAAAATACCCAGAAAAAAAAATCATACACTGAGAGTGAGTCATGCTTGGTAAAAACAAGGTAGATCCTTTTGACTACCACAGGGAAACATTTTATAATAAACATGTGGAATAAGTGATTTTGAGTAGTAGGGACGTATGAAAGAATACATGAAATATTTGACTGTGTTTCCTCAAAAATATCTGAATAGTTTAAAAGATGTATAAATGTAACTGACCCTCGTTCCACAGTTCACTGTGGAAGTGACAGTCCATAGCTCAGAAGAAATGAATGGAAACCAATTTCTTCATTTTTTCAAAGCTGTTAATTTTCTTCTTTTAACAAATGGAGAAATTCAGCTGAGGAAGATTGTGTGCATGCATTAATAATAATGCATTATTAATAATATGATTATATTAACTATTGCTAATAACAATGTTTTATTAATAATGCATTATTATTAAGTAGGTAGAGGTCTACCCTATCTACTTTTAAAGTCCTGCCTGGACATATTATTTAGCTAAATTATATTTTGTGTTAGTGATCTGACATGAAAATACAAACTATACATTCTTAAAAGCTTTATTTTTTTCCCTTTTGAAGTGATCTGAATGTCCTCAAATGCTGTAGAATTTCAGATCTGCCCCTGACACACACATCCTAGATAATCATTATCCCAATATAATTTCCAGCTCATTTTAGATACTTAAAATAACCCACAGTCACCATCCACCAATATCCCCTCCATTTTTATTGATCACACTGATCAACTTTATGGCAACATCTACAAGTGTCATTAATATGATAGGTGTCACTAAGTATATCATTGCATAAGCATTGCATTGCATATCATCTAGCTTAATTAAGACACCAAGTTACTCCAGTCAGATATCTCTTCCAATACCTGCTTTTCTGCATCTTTTTCAAAACCCAGACACATCTTGTAACCTATTTACTTTGTAGTATATACTCTACCTGTGCTATAGGTATTTCAGGCTACTTAAAAGTTTTTACCTTTCCTCTTAGCCTCCTTTTCTAAGGAGGTCACTTGTCAGAGTGATATGAATGTATTTTGACATCAGCAGGACACAGAGACAAGGGTCATTTCCCTTGGCTTTTCCAATTACACAGCTTGCTGCAAGGACCTGAATCAACTATGAATGTCATTCTGCTCATACTGCCTGGGAGGGTGCTCTCTGTTCGGCCCTTGGCATTTAACCATGTTGAATTATGAATGTGCTACCAATCTCACTGTTTGCCTTGGAGCTGGAAAGGATGATTCACAGGGACCTTTTTTTCGAATTAGATTTTAAAGTGGACCATGCAATTTCGTCCCTCCCCTCCGCCTGCCCACCTTTTTTTTTTTTTTTTTTTTTTGTAAACAAAGTTTATTCACAAAGCCCCATTTATCTCAAGATCGGTCAGATAATAAGAAATAACATTTGCTCACTATAACATTCTGCCATAATACAATGTGCCACTATCTGAATGTGTCATGTGTTTTATTTAATATTAAACAAAAGTTGGAAGAGAAGTCAGGGCAAGTTCTGTATAATCAAATGGCTGGCATTTCACTATCTCTGCTCTAAAACTTGTGTAACTTCTGCAGCAAAACTTGTGTAACATCATTGTACAAGATGAGACATCTCAGACAATGGGGAGTGTGGAGGTAAAGAAGATATTAAAGTTGACTATATCTATATAATAGGTTTAAATCTGAGATAAAATCTATTTTTTAAGTTCATTTCACTTTATCAGAACATAGAAAACCACTACCCGCAAAAACTGATATCTGATTATTTCTCTGCAGAATGGATGAGAGCACGGCAAACTTCAGAAAATGTTTTCCTATTGACAAAAACAAATGTAGACTTACCCCCTCAAGCATTAGGCAGCCAACAAATGGGGTTCAGTTAGGAGCATCTTTTCCATAGGACCCCTTGGCTTAAAGTCTTTTACAGTCAATCTAAACCTCAGTTTTTGCAGTCCTACAGCTTTCAAGTATCAGAAAAGTTTTGTAATACTTTCAAGGGAAGACTGAAATTACTGTGACTTAAAGCCATAAAATCATGTAATTGAAGCCAACAAATATCCAATGAATACTAACTGAATATTTCTGGTGTGGAAGAATTGTTTGAAAGCGGGAAGTGAGAGGAAAACTAGGGCCTAACAGAAGTTTTGGCATTACAGAAGCTTGCTTGGGGTGATACACAGTTGCCACTAACCAGGATGGCTGGTATGCATGGATTCAGCACCTCCACGGTTCCCTAGGCAACACAATCTGCCCTCCTCACAGCTGCAAAGGGGAGTAACGGAGGATGGAGGGGAGTGAAGACACCGCGGCCAAACTCTGTTGCACTCCCTGTGCTGGGCTGCTGATAAACCGCACAGTAGCTGTCCAATGGGAGATATACGATAACGTCCGGTGCTGAGCCAGCAAAGGTGGAAAATCACTCCTTTCAGATGAACTTTGCTTGAACTTTGCTCACTATAATGTCAAAACACACCTCCATCCCAAAAGTTACCCGCCTCCGAGGTACGACCACTCCGCACTGAGCATGCGCTCTAGATTTTTGATTGACTGTACCTTTAAATGAAAGCAAGAAACTTTTTCACCAATCAATAACAATATTAAGTATGACTCTAGTCACTCAAGCTCCACCTGAATGTAAAGAAAAGTATAAAAGGTGAACTAAGGATGAAAAGGAGGAGGGAAGAGTCCATTGTAACTCTTGGGTCAGTCAAGGGGCTGATCCCCCTTTTCTCCCCTCGAGTTGGGACGCCGCCTGAGGAGACTCGAGACTGAGAGCCCTCTCCCATCTTCTGGGGTGAGTGATGATTGCACATTTGTACATCAGAGCTAGCTAAAAACCCCATGCTGTAGTAGAGAATTTCCTGTACTGACATCTGAAACCTGCTTTGTAAATGTTGCATTTGAATAAATCCTGCTGTTTGCGAACTCGACTACTTGTTTGGGGGAGGCGATCGTACCTACAGTTGACAGACTGTTTGTGAATCTGATACTGCCAGAGTTGAGCTTATAGTTGATCACACTATTTGGGAACTCGATTCACTCCTAGGAAGGCGATTGTATCTATGGTCCACAGACTGTGAATCCGATACTGATTTGATATCTCCTCCCCCCACCACCACCACTGCGGCTTTCAAACTGCAACATTTCACATCTGGCAATTGTGGATTTTCAAAGTCACAGAGGTGAGTGAGTGGTTTGTACTTCATTACTAGTTTTGGCCTGAAAATAAGCTTTGAAAAGCACATGGAAAAAAATTTGTGATGTCTCTGATGTGCCAGATTCCTTTATATCACTATTTGGAAATCAAGAGCAAAAGAATCCTGATAGAAATTCTTTTCATAGCTCAAATATGGAAGTGCCTACAGAAAAATGTTCCTGCCTCTTTGAACTCTTATTTACCTAACCCATATCTATCTCTTTGGTCAATCTGATCTATCTTGAGTGGAAATCCCTTGGGTCAAGATTTTCTTTTCAGAATTTCCATAGAATATCCAGAGAGAAACTCAGATCTTCTACCTTGCACTGCGCTGAGCATATAATCTACAAGGCTTGTCTGAAGATACAGAAAGCGTACCTTTAAGTTTTTAGTAGCACATTTGAGAAATATATATGGTAAGGAGGAGTATGGAGTGGGGTAGGAGAGAAAAACAGCAGGAAGGTAGGCAAAAGTTAAGACTTCCAGCTGTCCAGCTGTTGTTTTTTTATCCTAATGAAAGATTACAAACTTTCCTGAGTAGAAGCTACATTATTTTTAGGAATTCTCCTCCTCTTCGCAACCCAACCACATAGACATATACTTCTTTTGTCAAAAAGCCAGAGGCTATAAAAACTGTGCAGCTTAGCTACCCATATGAGCATAACTACCCACAAGCTCATGAATAATTACAGGTCATGATGCTGTGGCAAAATTCCAATTGTTCTGCTAAAGCACAAAATAATTGTCCCTTAAATTGTATAATTATATAAAAAGGTAAACTTCAGAAAACATCTCCCAAATATGTGTATATACGTGCATGCATTTGTCATCATTTTTAGCTCTTTATAGGAAGGGCAAGAAATCAAATCTTAAAAATTACCAAATCTTAAAAGCAAATCACCAAAACCACTGCATTTTTTTTTCCTAGCAAAACAAGGATTTACCTGCTGTCTTCTGGCCCTCTGCAGTCAGAAAAAGCATGTCAGATCCTTCTGATGTATATCCAGCCTCCTGCTACTTAGTGCTAGTTAGCATTAGTGTTAGTTGGAAGAAAAAAATGCAGAATGCATAAATCTTTGACTATCTTTGTTAGCAGATTGTCATATTCCATCCTCCTCATGTCTGTGTACTATTAGAAAACCTTAACATCTCTATGTGCCAGGTTATATTTTAGTATTCCCTGACACTGCAACCAGAAACTTCAGAACACTTCTGTTTTCTGATCAACCAGTTAGGAGTTTTCCAAGTGGTATGAGGTCTATAGGAGCTGAAGATCAAGACAGATGCGCCACCCTCCTTACTCATAGTAGTCAGTCAATTCCCACTATGCCACATGCTTGCAAACTACAGTCTAGAGTTAAGGTACGAGAGGAATACGAAACATTCTAACTTCTCTATTCTTTCTGATAAGATGAAATGTATGCACTATGTCCACTTTCCCTGAGGACGCAAATCAAATCAGCTCCTACTATTCCTCTCAAGTGTGTGTTTTAGACTCAACAGATCAGGAAATAGGTAACAAACCTGCACTCAGAGCTGACAAACATTTCTATATGTAGCTATAACAAAAAAGTCATTGATGCAAAGTATGTCATGCACTGCACTGAAAATCAGTGAATTCTGAGTATTTGTAGGTTAGCCTCAAATGTATTTCATAATTTAAGCATTTACTGCTTTGCTGAATTTTAAGTAGAATCTTAAAAATGCCTCTTTGCTTCTTTAGTTATCCAGGACATTGTATATACAACTTACAGTTATTGTGAGGAATAATCAGGGATAAAAAAAAAAAAAGTGAATTCCCTATTTGCGCTGGAAAGCATTTATTCACACATGTGATTCTTCTGGTTCTGGGGTAGCTGATTGTCTAATAAGTGATTGTAAGTGTCATTAAGGTTTTGAAATCTGATATTCAGAAGAAAACCCAGAAAGACTTTTTAAAGTTATGAGGAAGAGTATGCCAGAAATCTGAGCATGACTGCATGATCTTTAGCTGGATTGCATCTATAGGTCAGGTATTATCACCTATAGTGGGTTAGCAATCTGCATGGGCAGTTGCTCATAAGCATTTTATTCTAGCAGTCACATTAACTATTACCATAAGCTTCTCAAGATTTCATCAAAGTAATGAAGCAGCTTGACTAGCAGAAAAGGCCTCAGTTGTACTTTGTACCATACCCACTTACTGGTCCTAAGCAGATAAATTTGACACTCACACTCCTAAAGCTTAATCTAGCATTTATTGAATTATATTTGAGATTTTTATTTAATTTGGTAAACCTTGTTAAAACACTGGGATAGGCATACATTCACTATACATTTTTAAAAAATCAGCAAAGTGAACCACTTCATATTTATCTCACTGTAATACTATGAAAAAAATGTGTTGTCATTGTACATCTTTGCTTTCATCATAGGATATGTAGCTGATGTTACGTTTAACTGACTCAATGTAGAATGTTCAATGGTAAGGAATATTGCTCTTGATTAATTATAACTTAAATTTCTTGATGAAGGCTATCCAAATTAGAAAAACTTTATATATTTTTAAAAGATTTAAGTGAAATCCATCTTCCTGATTGCTTATAATTTTTAAGAGGCCACTTATACCTAATGATATAACTGCAAAAAATATTCTTTTACTTCAGGTGAGTCTGAATTTACTTTAGAAATATTGGACATGAAAACTTCTGAGCCATATGAAGAAAAAATTTTGAAACAGGACTCATTAAAATGACTGATTAAAATTAAACAGTTTGTTATATATTGAGTGTTATCTTGAAACGTTAATATTTAACTCAAAAAAAAAGTTTGTAAATTTTCTAGAAATGTTAAGGAAGCCTAAGAAACATTTTTTTTTTTTAAGCTTCGGCATGACAGTTTGGTACTTCTTGAGCTAAGCAGCATGAATTAAGCACAATAGTTTTTTGAATTTTGTTTTTGTCCAACTACATAGGCTTTTTAAAAACTATTTTTCCTGCAGAATATCACTAGCTGACTATTCTTTTCTTTCAGCATCTAATTTTCTCTGAACATATGACTCCAAGTGTAATTGACAATCACAAAAAGTCAAGGGGAATTAATGTTGAAATTTTCCTTTTAGAAATTTCCCTCAATAGCTACTTGTCCCAAAAAAAGCTGTTAAGATCACTCCATTGCTAGGAGCTTTCAAGACATCTACTGAATGACAACTCTACAGCTGAAACAAAATGATTTCAATAGAGCTACACTGATTTCTGCCAGCAAAGGATCTAGAGCTGAAAACTCCAATCAGATGCCATATTAGTATGAACAAGATGTGTCTGAAATAATAGTCATAAAGAAGTATTTTAAAATCCCTGAATTCCACCAGGAATTCATATTGTGTTTTTTCACAGAAATAGGCTAGCTTAAATGCAGTGAATAAAACATTACCGAGACTTCTCGCCATTTGCTGCATCAACACCATCTAACAGTTTTTTAGGCTCTACCATGAAATAAGTATTTCTGTAGGAGCTGTTTTGTTTAAACTCACTCCTCTGCTTGTGTGTGATCCTCTGTGCCACCCTCTTGAGCAGGAGAACATTGTGTGATGCTGCTTTTAATAGCTCAGCCAGTGCTACACTGTGTATGAAAGCACTACAAGATGTTTTCAATGAAGTACTTTGTACTTGAGAGGAATGTGTGTGTGTCGAAGGGGAATGGAACTCCCTGGGGACACCTGGCTTCTTTAGAAAAAAAAAGTTTTCGCTAATGTTACTATTATAAGACAAATTGGAGTGCAGCTTCATTAGAGACATTGCAAAATAACTGTGGAAGAGACAAATTAGAAGCTGATATTAATGAGAATATTTGAAAAGTGGTCAGAAAGCATCTTTAATTCCATTTTTTTGATTAAACATACACACAAATAGGATAAGGCACAGAAGGAGTGCAAATATGTTTCTCCAAAAATACAGTTTCCAGGGAAAGAGTGACCATGGATATGAATTATGAGCTTCCAAGAACTCTGAGATCTCAGTGGTATTGCCGTCGGAGGACAAGAAAGTCATTTTAGTTTACAAGATGGTTTTCCTGGGCATACAGGTGATGGAGGTATAAAATCCATTAAAACATTGCCTAGACGACTCTAGCTCTGCTCCCTATCTTCTACCATCATTACACTTACTGGGGACCCAGAGAAGCACTATTATCTTCATTATTTACATTAACTAATTAATGGGAGATTAGGACCTGGATTCATCCTACCTGGCTTTAAATGATTAACTGAAGCCCCTACTCAACATAGGCTCCTTCCATAATCAATCGAGAGATACTTTGCAAGGAGATGATTAGAAGGGCTTATGTTTTATTAAAATAAGCAGACAGACAGAAAAGGCAGTGTCTATCACTGTCCCCAATGATGGAAGGGCTGCAGAGACATCAGAAAATCTACACATGCGAGATATGTTATAGATATCCCAAACAGAGGAGTTTCAACTGAAATTCCTGTCTTTTACATGCTAATGTCAATCAACTGCTAGACAAATCCAAAAGAAAGAAAACATCATTAACTCCATTCCACTCCTCTGTGCCTGGAAAACATTCTTTCACCTGCACCTGAAACAGTTCACTGAAAAGAACAATATATTGGCAATCACTGAATAAGCTAAGCTAAGCTAAGCTAAGCTAAGCTAAAATAAAATAAAATAAATACCTCTGCCACCAGCTCCCCCCTTAATTCTAGCTTTTCAGGAGAACTGTAAGAGAAGCTAGGGCCAGAAAAAAAAAGCCTAGCATCAGCACTGTCTGTGTTTGTTAGAGAAAACAAAACAAAAACAACAACAAAAAAGTCCAAATGCCAGGAACAGTAAAGTACAGCTTTGAGGACCATTTTGTGTTGAGAAGTTTTCAAAGTTGGAGATTATTAGTTCGAGGGTAACTTATAATAAGATTCAAAATAACTTTTTCTGCTTGTGTTTAAATTCTAAAGTTCAAGATTTTTTTTAAAAAAATGCTATTTACTGAATAAATGAGTTCCACTAGCCATTGGCTGCCAGAACAATTAATATCGTTCTTGTTAAGAACTCTTGCTGAGACAGGTCTTGCTTCCACCATGTATTGTTCAGCTTGACTGCACTCACTTATAAAGCCAAGCTGAACATATTTTCTCCAAGGCAAGAATCACTTGGTAAAATTCTACAGTTAACATTATCTAGGAGATCAAAGCAGATCATGTAATGATCCCTTCTGGTTTTAAAAGTTGCAAACTCCTCTTCCTGTGGAAATCAGCAGGGACTTGTATTACTGACTTTATAGTCAGTAAGCTGATTCATACAGATTTCATTTTCATTGTAGGCAATTAAACATGTAGGGAGGCGGCTAAAAAAAAATTAAAGCAAAACAAACAAACAAACAAACCCCACCATCATCACCATCATCATCACCATCATCAAAAACCCCATCATCAATGTACTTCAAACACATATAGGGTCTTTACTTTCTTGTTAGTATTTGCAAATCCTTATGGTTTGTTTTTTATTTCCCCTCCACTAAGACATAGTGTGCACTATGTATGCAAAATGGGGTGAAGTAGTCTTTCTTCTACCTCCGTCAGTCTTCAAGGAGCAAAACAAACAGAAATGAGTCCTTATCAACAGAAGTCACAAACACTCTGTAAATTAACATACATCAGGTGCTGCAATAAAAACAGCACATCAGCAATCCAGATAGAATCATAGAATCATAGAATCATAGAATGCTTAAGGTTGGAAGGGACCTCTAGAGATCATCTAGTCCAACCCCCCTGCATACGCAGGGTCACCTAGAGCACATGGCACAGGACTGTATCCAAGCGGGTTTTGAAGATCTCCAGAGAAGGAGACTCCACAACCTCTCTGGGCAGCCTGTTCCAGTGCTCTGTCACCCTCACTGTTAAGAAATTTTCCCTTAAGTTCCTGTGGAACTTTTGGTGCTTCAGTTTGTGGCCATTACCTCTAGTCCTATCAGTGGCCACCACTGAAAAGAGACCAGCACCATCCTCTGCACTCCCTCCCTTGAGGTACTTGTAGACACTGATTAGATCCCCTCTCAGCCTTCTCTTCTCCAGGCTGAACAGGCCCTGTTCAGATCAAAGAAGGATAAAGGAATAGGATTGACAGGTTCTTTGTTATCTTTTAGAGAGGCAATTGCAGACTTACTTACATATTGATAATATAATGAAACAGATTCCATTCTCAATAACTCTCTTAAAATCCAAGGTAACACTGTTGACTCCGAGAAGTCACTGAGAGTAAATATATTTTGTCCCAATTGTAATTTTCAGCCTTTCTTTTTTAAAATATCGACAGTACCTTTTGCATTGTAAACACTCTTCTTGTCCTTAAATTCTCTGGATAGGTGAGGGAAGAAAGATTGTGCGAATAGACTTTTCTGTATGACCTTATTTGTTAATTTTCATGGGCCATACCTGCATGTGGTATCAAGTGACATATTTTCATTTATTTCGAGGTAAAATCAGAATGTATTTTAATGCAAAGAGTTTGCTTTTGTAAATACATCATCCAGTAGTAAGATCACAAGTAAATGCTCTCCCACACACACCAATGTGTTTGACAGTGTGCTATATCCCATCACAAGCACTTATTACACTGGGCTTAAATTTGCTCGGTTGCACACACTGCTAAAGAAGTAAAAATGCACCTGAATAACAACATCATATTTTCAGTTAAACTGTGACTTTTTAACTTTTATCAAGAAACAAAGCTCATTTGTAGAAGTTGGAAGGAAAGATCAGAGTTATCAGGACAAGCAAATAAGATTCAGAAGCCATGCTTTTGCTATTCAAGGCAACTGGTCATGGCAGCACTGAAAGCAAAACAACAGCAATAGCATTTCTGCACAGCAGCACTGGTGGACCCATTTGATTGCTCAGTAATGCAAAAGAAATTTGGGACCCCTGTAAGATGTGAGACATTTCTGCTACTGGTCCAAATAAAGGTAAAGTGCTATTCCATTGGGCTTGTTCACCATTCAGCAAATTCCCACATAAAAGCATGTGCCAACTTCAATAGTCCAGGAGTTTTAAATATTTTACAGATCTCGTTTTTCTTCCTCCTTCACTAGAGGGACCCAGCTTGTACTTTTAAAATGTGCTTTTTAATGTTAAGGGAATTTGCTCTAGCCATTAAAGCAGGCAGCTAAAAGGCAGGACACCTGAGTTCTATTCCCAATTCTATTCTTATTTCAAGTGGTCAATGATTCTATCCTTGTTTACCAGGCTGTAGATAGAAATCCTAATGGTAAACTACCTCAAAGGGCCTTTGCGAACTGTAAGACTTAATTAATGGTTGCAAAACAATTTGAGTAGCTGGGATAAAATGCTTTCCACAAGTACACAGTAATCGTAGTAGAAATAGTAGCCTCTTTACCTGTGGTAGATTTTCTTGCAAACTGCAGGTCTAGAAGGTACAGGTCTATAGGGGGCAGGGAAGCTCTATGCTGTAAATCCTATACAAAACCCATTCAGATTCTTCAAATAAGATTTTTCAAATAAGATTCTTTTAAATAAGATTCCAAACGTGGAATAAATCTGGACTCCATAAAATAGAAAAGGACTGAGGTGAATCAGACACTGTATGTCCTGAGGAATCAGATATAGTGTAGTCAGCTCACTGATCTATATCAACACATTAATGATTTATGTAGCTTTTAATTTACAATACAGACATATCTAAAATAATCAGGTAGAGGCAGGCATTAAAAATTCACTGCATGGGTCATAAAATGATTAGTTATTCAAGTGAATTTCAGATTTGTATTTCATTAAGGAATAATTTGAATTTACTTTTAAACAGTTTATATACAGAGATTTAAGAACTCTTGGAAGCTGATTATGCAGAACTCCCACTTTTATGCATTCAGTATATTTGATTCCTTTTTTTTCAAGCTATTTTAATTTGTTTGAAAGCACATGGAAAAAATGTGGCTTGATAATTTGAGGGGGGGAAAACCTTTAATTTACAGAAAACGGTGGGTCTGTTTTATTTGCATTTTTTATACATACATGAAAGCCAAAAGATGATCAAAGGGCAGTGTGCTCTCCTTACTGAACCAGCCTGGTGGTACCCCCTCCCTCCACTGTAACAAGTGCTCAGCTTGGCCTGAGTGTAGCCTGGTTGCATTTAAGCAGTTGCATTTTGTTCAGCTGCTGGAAAACAAGTTTCCTGCTTTGTTGCCAGTGTTTACCTTCTACTATCCTTCTTCATCAAATGCTACAACAACCTATAAAAACATAGCATCTAGAGGAAATTAAAATCCAAATTAGTCTTGCCCAGGTTATGTAGGATCTTTTCTCTCCTCACTTTCTTGCCCCCCTCACACATACTTTTTTAAAATCCTTTCTCAATAAAAATTTTCAGATGCCTGCTGCAACTCCAAGAACTAACACAATTATGTCAGAAACATTGCCAACAACAGTGTTGTCAGGGAAACAGTGTAGCTAATCATGCAGGTAGCCTTTGTGTTCTGTTTTTTAAATATTTCTTTATTGACTTCCGTGTCTTATCCTGGATCCCTGTAGCTTTTAACTTAAACAGATGCCTGTCGTGGAAATTTATTGAGGGCTTTCTGAAACTCCAGATAAATCATGCATTGACACTGTCAACCTTGTCTGTAACCTTCTCAAAGTCAAAAGAAGTTAGGCAGATTCCTGCTCTTCTGTATTCACAGGACTTAGTTCACAGTTTGACTTTATCTCTCATTGAGGAGACTGTGGGCCATACTCTCAGCTGATGTAAAATGCTTAATCTCCATGGAAATCAATGGAACTATGCTACTTTACACCTATCCCTGCACATCCTTGCCTTCTCCAGCTGAACAAAGTTTCTATTTTTGATGCATGTTGTAAATGCTCAAGTTTAATGATTCAGTGAGCGTTTACTTAAAATATGTACCTTGACATATATAAGTTATCCATGGCAGACTAATACCTCTGCACCTGTATTTTTCCATTTTTTTTTTTTTTTACTCCTAAACTCACCTAAACGGGGCTTTCCATTTCCTTCATAAAAAATGAACAATAGCAAATGACCATGGAAAACTTTTAGGCAGACATTGGTTGATTCACATAAGGGCCTGAATCATCTTACATTCAAGTCTGATAAGAGTCCCAGTGGATAATGGAGTATATATCTTGCTTAAAATCCCTGCAGAACATGTAAAATATCTTTTGTGTGAGAGTTCAGGGAATTTATTTTCACAGAAAAGGTACTTAGAGAAGCCCAGGTTCTTCAGATCTCATTCCTTTTATAATCCTATTGCATTTTGATCATCATGAATCTCCAAGGAAGGAAATTTTCACCTTAATTTAGAATTTAAATGTTAGATATGGTAAATCTGGGATGCTTTATCCAGCACAAATATTTAAGATATTCCTGGGCAAACCTAAAACATAAGTCATAGTATCTAATACATATCTAATAAAATTAGCATCAGTTTCTGAAAATGAATTATCTTTTTGCTCCTCCTAGAATACAAGTTCTAAAAGAATTACTGACATCTTTTTTCTCCTTGTTGACCAGGTAGGATAGCTGATCTTTCCTAGTGCCAGTCATCCTTTTACATAATTGGATGTAGAAATCAGGCACACTTGTTTGTCTGCCATGTTAAGCTTGATCCAAGACTGTCTCATCTCAGGTCTTCCTAAGAGCTGCATCCTCATCACCACGTAGCCTGAAATCTGGCAGCCCTGGCCGCCTGTGCCTGCGACATGGACGTGCTAGCCCATAGGTTACTGCTTACTGCCCAGCAGAGTTCTGTTCATGAGCTCCTTTCCTTGGCTATAGTTCACAGCTCTTTTCTTTCTTCCTCTCTGACATCTTATGATATCAGATGTCGGAATAAAAGAGATGCATGGGGAGGCGTGGAAGGAAGAGATGTTGTATGCGAAAGAAATCTGCTTTATCTTTCTTATAATATTATTATTCTATATAAACATCCAACTGCCTTTCTTTTTCCTAGTACTATATTACTCTTACTGCATCCTTCTGATATTTCCTGTCTTTAGAGGTTCCATGTAATCTATGATGGACATTCCTACAGCTTTTATGTGAAAGAAAGAAAAACCCTTCTCCTTGTATTAGCTATCCTTGCTATCTTTGTCTTGTTTTATTACTTCACTCCCACCAAAATACATAGACTTTCCTTCCTGAAACTGATCTAATGTCTTGAAATAGGCTAGAGACATCAAGGGCTGAATATCTAGTACTGGTACTGACAGTTAATGACCCTTACATGAAAACTATTAGGATTAGGTTGGTCTGTTCTCTTGTCCAGACTGTTTAATGACACATGTGGGGAAGTGATATTGCTTCCAATGGACAAGGTAGTATCTCAGGAAAGCATCATGCTGAAAAGGCATAGAATCATGTGCAGAGACAGCTCAGGTATCTCTGCCTGGCACTCTTTCCTGCCACATAGGTGTCATCTCTGATAAAAGTCTTTGTTACTTTTTTTTTTTTCAGCACCAGTGCAGGTTCTACTGCCCAGTCCGGACTCTACTGCAAATTATTCCTCCCCATTATGTAGCTCAGACAGTGCAGTGGGAGGCTCATTTACATAATTAATAACATTTAAAGACACCTCCTCAGGTATCCCAGGAGCTCTGAAGGCAGGAGACAAGCTCTCAGTGACTTTACTGTGCCTTTAATGAGACCTGTGTTTAAAAAGAGGAATGTTGTCCATAAATGACTTACAAGCTGTACCACAAAGGCTCAGTCCACCCGCAGTGACCCCTTACCTTCTTGTGCCATGAGGTTTGTGGCAGGAATCTGAGGCAGTGCTGTGCTGCCAGCTCTCCATGTGGTTTAATAGTGACTGAAAGATGGAATTTGCCCCTCCATGTACATGTGTGCTTCACTGTTGTCTTTCCAGCCCTATACCATAGAGTCACCATTAAGAATTGCAAGTGCCCTCCTTTCTCAAAAAATAATATAACACAGAAAAGCCCTATGTTGCAAATATGGATACCCATTTCTATTCACAGCCAAGACAAACTCCAATCCCTCTAAAAATATTACAAGCACAGTATAGATCCCCAGCTAAGAGAAACCCTGGGGAATATGAAAATATGAAATCACTTGGCTTGTCTTTAGTGCTAGTGTGCTTCTATGGAAAGCACTCAGACATTGGTAATGACCAATTGTATTAAACTCAGCAGTAGACTGAACCATACTTTTTTTTTTTTTCCATATCCTTTTGTGCTGGATAAATTCCAGCATCAGAAGATCTCTCTTTCTCAAAGGCAATGGTAAAAATACTGAGGTGCCCCTTTTTCTTCTGAAGTGAGAGTGTCTACCTGTTTTACTGGCATCCCGCAGAGGAAGACAGATGCTGTCTGAAAAGGTGTCTGCAAGGTATTAAACTGAATGCAGTTCAGACATTAACTATTGCTAGTGTCTGTTCAAAAAGAGACTTACTTCAAATGCACAAAATCACAGATCCATGCTTGTAACAACTGGCCATTCCTTATGGACAGCTACACGCTTGGGCTTTTTCACCTTCTAAAGCTATTGCTGATCTGACCTGCTTTTGTTTTAACAGAGGCATCTTATGGGAACACACCTATTTAGAAAGAAAACTGAGCTACATTTAGAATGTTTAGCTTCCTTCAGTTGTTAACCTGAGGACAAAGGAAACAAATGAAAGCTGGAAGAAAATGAAGGTCTTAAATGAAGAATAGGCTAGCAGGAATTCCTTGTAGTGAGATAAAATCTTGAGTTTTGCTTCCTAGACTGGGCATGATCATATTACGATACCAGTAGAAATCTGGATACTAAAGAAATGGTGAATGACAATCCTCAGTATATGGCAATTTAGTACTTGACAGACAAAATCATGAGTCCAGCACTTAACATAAGTTCCCTCTTTGGGTTCTGTCCTAATATATGTGACATTTTAATGTCAGATGATGTGCTTAGTGTAATTATAGCTTACAGTTTCTCCTTGAATGATAAAAAGCTGTATGTCTTTTTGTCCTTCATATACATATCTCCAGACCACTGTGAAGTCCTCTTTTGGTATTTCTATCTATTGATGCTGAATCTATCAAAGGTCATTCTCAGAAAATAAACATAGGTTATCCACAAATTAAAAATGTTCATACTAATAAAATAACTAAGGATATTTCACATAGGACTTATATTTCTTTGTCATGATTCTTTGAGATTTGGCTGAGCACAGGAACAGCAGTGAGAGTGTCACAGGTTTTCATGTCCCCAGAGAGCTATATAAGCTAGGACTAAAGAGCTAGACTACCCAGGCATTAGTTTCCTTTCAGAACAAGTTTAGAAAGAATAACCAAAGCTCACAGAAGCAACAACTAAGCGACTGACCAAACAAAAAACACAAAATCCCACACAGGTTTATGTCTCTACTGTTGACCTTAACAAAACTAGTCGAGATATTCAGAAGTCTTGAGATAGACAGAAGTCTTGTAAAATTCCTCTGTCTGTATAGGAAATGTAGATTTGTTTGGGAAACTGGGTCTCCTATAGACCTAGTTCCACTTAAGCATCTTCAACAGAAACTGAACAGAAGAATTTATCTTTCCTAGCTGACACAGAATTGGCACCCTTAGTCTGAATAGAAGGAAAATGGCAGTTTTTCTTTCATACTGATATCTTCAAATATACTGTTGCATAAAATACTAAGCAATTAAACATTCACAGATTTTCAATGGAGCTATGCCAGTTTATAATAACTGGGGTTTGGGCCCTAATTTTTAATTTCTCAATGTTTCATTGTGATTTCATTTTAGTTTTCTGTGGGAGGCCAGACACGACTCCTGAAGGCTTCGATATGAGTCTAAGAGAAAACGCTTTATTCGCGTTACAGCACTCTATTTATCTACTACATTTCTGTTAAGTCATCTAGCCACGCGTACGCTTACATTGCAATTGGTTACATACTACTGTCCATGCGTCTTCTACTGTACTTGGCTGGTTGTAGATATCGGGGCACACGTTTAAATGATTGGCCCGCACACAGTCCTCTATTCTGCACTGATAAGCTTGTTTACAGTTTCTTCCTCTCCTACTTCTCTGTTCTTCCAGCTGGTGACTTTCCCATGATCTTTTCGCCTTGGTCTTAGTCTGGCTCATCGTATCCGTCTTCTATCGGGAAGCCTCCGTTACTTAGATATCCTCCCACGATTCTCCCTTTTTGTTCTTGAACCAGCCAAACCTTCTTTACAGCATTCTCGATCATATTGGATACACATTTCAATAAACAAGGCACAACTAGTAGAATGCAACATAGAATCAACAACATCATTCCAGCACTTCTAAATAACGAGCGAAACCATCCCGAAATTCCCCATCCACTTAATAAATTGTCCAACCATGACAGACCCTCATCCTCTGTGACTTTATGCAAAATCTTTGCGTGATCCCAAATGTCTTGGACATCCGTGAGTATTTTGCCTGACTGATCAATATAGCTGCAACCTGTTTCATTTATCAGGGTACATACTCCTCCAGCCGGTGCGGTTAGGATGTCAAGGGCCCTTCGATTTTGTAAGACTATTTTTTCTCAGGGAATCCACCTCTGTTTGCAATCCAAAAATTGCTTCTGCTGTTCTGTTAGCGATGATTTCCATTTCACCTGAAATATTCAGAATCGCCCTTTCTAATTGAACAATACAAAGGGTTGGCAAAAGCGCCCTAACAAAGCTATGGAACCCAGTATTGTATCTTCTTAGGGGATTACCAATCTCTCGTTTGGTTCTAGACTTTCCCCAAAGGCCCCTTACTATTCCCCTGATGTCTGAATGGTTAAATACTGTTAGCAGTGGGGCTAAAACTCCCATAGTACATTCTCTTGACCAGTTGCCTGGGAGCTGTTTTCGGGCAACTTGGTTCTGCACAGCCAACAGTGACCCCCTGGCAAGTTGCAGGTTGCGTTTATTCTTAGATATGTATTCGTGGTGGCTCTTCTCCATAAATAGTCAGCCCAGTGTCGGTCTCCTACTCTCACAGAATAGCTACTTGCAGAATTTATATCCCCACTATGGTTTAATTTAAGCTTTATGGTCATCCAAAGGCCTCTTTTGTTTTGAAAGGTGCCTAGATTCAGGCCTGATAAGTTATAATATATATAAGGCACCGTGTTGCTAACCAATTGAAGTGTAAAAGGCGTTCCTTCCATTGCGACATTCTCCTGTGTACACTGATATGACGTATTGAGTAAGCTATATGGATTCAGGTCTGTCCAGTTGCTTAAAGGAATACCCAACACCAGTGCATCAAATTGATCTGCTGCCCCACAAAGCCAACAACTCTTGATTTGGGTATAATTAGCAATCCACTTAAGAAGCATAACATATCAATTAGCGTTAAAAGCAGCATCAACCCCTATAATAGCGTTAAAAGCAATATTACCTTCTAAGAGCCACAATATACAGCTAATAACAATGGTAACACTTCTTCCTCCCATGTTGTTGTTCTACAGGCTCACACTTTCCACAGCTAGGGTACTGGCTGCTTGCCTGCTATGTCTGATGTATGCGAGTCTGCTTCCAGCCAAGGTCTCACCCACTTCGCTGGCACCCACCTGGTTCCAGTATCTGTAATGACACAAGCATACCCTTTTCCCCAGGTTATCAAGTCCAAAGGCCCCATCCATTTTCCCATGTTCCAGTCTCTCAGCATCACCTTACATGGGCCCGACTTTACTTCTGTCAGGGCTCCCTTTAGCCCAGCCCTGTGTTTGACCATCGGAGGGACTAGGCTGTCCTGGGGTAGTCTCAAAAAATTTAAAACATATACTGCTTTTGCCAAACTCTCTGCAGGCATAATTCCCAATTCTCCCCCTTTTTGTTTTTGAAGCTGGCGTTTCAGCGTTTGGTTCATACGTTCCACTATGGCCTGCCCAGTAGGGGAGTGTGGAATGCCCATAACATGCTCTATGCCCCAAAGATGGAAAAACGCGTGTCCCTCGTGCGACATAGCCAGACCCATTATCAGTTTTTACCCTTTGTGGGACCCCTAATGCTGCCATGGCCACTCGCATGTGGCGTTGGACATATTTGCTGGATTCACCTGTCTGTGCCATGGCCCAGATGGCCATAGAAAAACAGTCAAGTGACACATGGACATATTTTAGTCTGCCGAACTCTGGTATATGAGTAATGTCCATTTGCCACAGTTCCAACGGACCGGTACCTCTGGGATTCACCCCAGTCGGGTGGCCACCCATGAATTGCTGACAATCAGGGCAAGCTTGTATAATCCCTCATGCCGCAGTGTCTGTCAGGTTAAACTGTCGTCATAGCGCCTTGGCAGACTGATGGAAAAATTGATGGGAACGCTGAGCCTGTTGAAACTTATCCGGCATGGGGCCCATCCATGCTGGAGCTACCAGCTGATCCGCCCATTGGTTTCCCTTGGACAGCTCACCTGGCAAATTTGTGTGACTCCGAATATGTGTAATAAAATATTGCGCCTTGCATTTGTCGAGCGATAGCCAGAGTGTTTTAAAGAGGACAAAAAAACAGAGCTGCATCACCAACTTCTTTCAGAATTGCGTGTTCCACGCGTTGAACAATACCTACTACATACAGGGAGTCACAGACCACAATCAGGGCCTGATCCGGCCAGCGCTGAAAAGCCATGATGACAGCACGTAATTCTAGTTGTTGAGTGGAACCACTAAAGTTCGATAGCACTACCTTCCAGGTTAATGCTGACTTCTGTGATCTCCCTCCGGCGTCCGTGAACACGGTCACTCCCTTAACCAGCGTTGGGGATTGCCGAGGAGGACGGTCCTCGAACTGTCCAAGTTTGACCACAGTCATAAAATGATGGGGTGGCAGGTGGACTCTAACCTGCCCTGGATAGTCCAAGAGGGCAACTTGAAGCAGCACAGAGTTCTGTAAAGCCCACTGTAGGTATTCTGCAGTCAATGGCATAACGATAAAACAGGCTTCAAATCCTGCTCTTTCCACTGCCTGAGATCGTCCTTTCATTATCAGCTGTGCAAAAGCTTCTAAACGAGTTGTCACCGTATGGTCGGATTGAATAGGCAAAAATATCCACTCGAGTATATGAAGGGGATCTCTATCCTCAAACCATTGCATCAATAGCAGCAACGGGTAGTGGTTGTGGTTTAGCAAGAGCAAACCCACCGGTTCATCAGGGTCCCAGCGACTGGCATATGCAGTTGATACCCTTTCGGATACCCTTTGTAGTGCTAGTTTTGCTTCGAGGGAAAGCTGACGCGAGGCGTCAACTCCGCCCCTGCCGAAGGAGTTGTACGAGGGGTTCTGTTTCCGCGTTGGAAATACCACAGACCAAGCGTACCCAATTAATATCGCCCAGGGGTCTCTGCATATCGTTTAGGGTAGTGACTTCTGTTCGCAGAAAGAGCTTTTGTGGCCTAACAACTGTTCTGGTAATCTCCCAGCCCAGGTAGCGCCAAGATGGCTGCCGTTGTACTTTCTCTGGCGCTATCTGTAGACCTCCCGCTCCTAGGATCTTTTCCATCTCTGTCAGCAGACTTTCTACCTCCAGATGCTTTCCGAATACTAAGACATCGTCCATATAATGGTAGATCAGTAGTTCAGGGTGTATCTGACGGATGGGAGTTAATGCCCACGAGACATAGAGCTGGCACAGGGCGGGCGAATTTTTCATACCCTGGGGAAGCACTACCCAATGATATCACCACATAGGGGCTTGTTTGTTAACGGAGGGTACAGAGAACGCAAATTTTTCATGATCCTCAGGATGCAATGGTATGGTAAAGAAGCAATCTTTCAAATCGATTATTAAGATGTCTCAATCGTTTTGGAAGGTCCTCTATTTCCATTTCTCTTTATGTTTGCACAGCTTCAATTTGGTTTCCTCCCCAGAAATTGCTTGGGACTTCCATATATTAAGGAGGCCTCCGCTCCAGTAGCAATTGAGGCTTTTACAATTTGTAAGGACCGTTGCCGGTCCTTCCGTGTCAGTCGCACTGGAGCTTGGCCGTCGCTTCATTCTTGTTTCCCATGCTGAAGTATTTCCCTAGTCTCTTTCCAAGGATAAAAGTCAGAGTATGGCTCCCAGTCCTCCATTGGTGGGGGGGAGGTGGGGGGGGGGGCGCCACAATCTGTGTTATTCCTGTCTTTCCCACTTTCAAATTCTGCACTTTCTTGTTGTGCTTATTCAGCCCTCTCTGCTGATATATATTACACAATAAAGATCTAAAGACCACAGACACAAACAGCACAAACACAGTTTCTATCCAGTGGCACGACCTCACGTAGCTGTGCACTCCACTAGTGAGTTCCACTGTCTCAATTGCCGAATCCCATCCTCGTCGCCAATTAGGTTGTGAATGGGCTTGGGATTCGGCAATAATCACACAAAACAAGGCGGCTACAGCTATTCAGGTGAAAGCACATTAAAGAAGCAAAGTATGAATAATTACTCTTGAGGTAATATTTGCTGGCAGGATACTGAGACTGAACATTCTCTCGAGTTGGCAGATTAGAGGGTTGCTGACAGGTTCCTAACTCAGCGGGCGTCCCTGTGGAGACAACGTAGGCCTCGATGTTAAGAGCCTCGCCCTCCCCTCTCTCTGCACTGTCTGTTTATGCCCAGTGCATCCTGCCACGTAGGACCAGTACGTGCCAGCAGGCAGACCGAGGGGCAAACAAACTCTGCCTTCAGTCACATAACTTGCCCTCCTGGATGCACAGGTGCGCATACCAGTAAGGGGTCCCAGCTGTCAGTCTGAGGGTCCTGCCTTTCTCATCTCCCTCCCTCTTGGGTGTTTGACCTTCAAACTAGTTTAGAGGATGTTTGCAGTTAAGTTGGCTACAAGCCCGGTCGAGCAGCCGCCTTCAGCTGCTTTTGGAGGAGGTCGGCTGTGAACCTGGCTGAGCAGCTGCCTCCGTGCTCCTTATTGCTCAGCCCAGGCAGGCAAACATCTTCTTTCTCAGGGTCTTGGATCCTATTTCGCACAATAGTTTTATGACTCTACAGATCATACAAATTTCCACCTCCAACACATGCCACCCTGTGAGCTGTAGAGGTCAATCTATTGTAGAGAAGGACTTGAACAGATAAGGTTTTCGTAGCAGTTTCAACCATACCTCGTGTCAGCATCATTATACAAAGCATACAACACATAATACAGACGAACGTAGCAAATAGAAATAACAGCCCTAATAACGGTTTCTGTCCTCACTTAAAGCATTACAGTTCTCCAACCCCCACTTTAAAGGACGGATTCACAGTCTGTGGACCATGTAATCCGTACTGCTGTACTGATTTACGCGCCTCTTTCACTAAATCAAACGGCAAAGGTGTCCACTGATTTGGCTGTCCCGGGGGGCCCACTATCACAGGAAATGCTGACAACATGCCTTGCTCCTCTAGTGGTAGTTGTATCTCTCTCCAGTGAATTTGGGGATCGCAATCCGCTTTTCCCTGCACCACCCCTCCAGGTTTTGTCAAACACTCAGCAGCATAAGTCTCCGTGGTCTCATTCGCCTTTCCTTCCCCAGCCCCCTTCTCTAATTTTTCAAGGCGATCCGACAAGTCCTGGACCCAGCCGGGCCGTTCCACAGGCTCGACGGGGGGGTCTGGAAGCGGGGACACAGACAGTGTAGGTGTCACAGGCGCGGGTGCAGGCGGAGGCACGGGCGGGGGGGTTGGTGATGGATCTCCAAACACCAGCGTTTTTCGGTGACGTGGCGGTCCCGGTCCTGAAGTGCTCACAAAGGCGGACGTGGCTCCGGCGGCCACTTTCCTTTTGGCTTTCATATCGGATAAGGTAGATAGATAGGACCAGCCGCCATGTAGTAGCAAGGTCCCTGGTCTGCTTATCCCCATCAGCGATATGATCCCAGAGCTGTCACCCTACGTTCTCCCACGTCTCCACATCGAATGCTAGGTGGGGCTCGGCTTTGAACCCGTTCTCTCTGCACCAGATCAAAAGCTTGCAGAGGGTCTGTTCATCATACTTAATTCCTCTCTTAGAGAGAATATGCAGGAGGAGCTTAACAATTGCACTTTCTTCCTTAGTTACCAACTGCCCCATCTCCTGCCCTGACTGCTCACCTCCACCAGGTGACCGTTGCAACGAATCGTCAAATCTTCACGGATTGCTACCCAATCCGTCCCGGACCTCGGTCCCGCCGAGCCGTTCCCCAGCCAGGTGCTCCTGTCAGGGCGTCCCTCTTCAAATGCTCTGAAATCGCATCACGTAGGAGTCACTATCTGCGAGAGGCCAGACACGACTCCTGAAAGCTTCAATATGAGTCTAACAGAAATCGCTTTATTCGCATTACAGCACTCTATTTATCTACTACATTTCTGCTAAGTCATCTAGCCATGCGTATGCTTACATTGCGATTGGTTACATACTACTGTCCACGCATCTTCTACTGTACTTGGCTGGTTGTAGATATCGGGGCATGCGTTTACATGATTGGCCCGCACACAGTCCTCTATTCTGCACTAAGCTTGTTTACAGTTTCTTCCTCTCCTACTTCTCTGTTCTTGCAGCTGGTGACTTTCCCACGATCTTTTCGCCTTGGTCTTAGTCCGACTCATCGTATCCATCTTCTATCAGGAAGCCTCCGTTACTTAGATATCCTCCCACAGTTTTCTGTCTTCTTCCTTTTTTTTTTCTGAGGAGGAAATAAGGGATCATATTTTTTTATTAATAAAAAAGAAAAAGATAGGAGAAAAATACCAAAAGAACAGAATTTGTCTTTATAAAGGAAAATACTGTAGATATTTTGCCAAAAAGGACACGTAATGAAAATAGATTAGTTCATTTGAGCAGTATATGGAAAATATATATTTCCTGGAGCAGGTGGTGCGAATGAAGAGGATAGGAAGAAAAATGTCTTGCGTGGAAAGTATTCTTCAAAATGTGATTTCTCTCATCAAGTGAGGAGGCAGCAAAACATTGTGCCACTGAGAGCTGCAGTGTTTCCTAGCAGACTGTCTGTGGGAATCTTCAGTTATTTAGTTATAAACACAGATGTTTTAGTTAGAAGTGTACTCTGTTTTTTTATATATATATATTTTATGAATGAAAATGGTGCATAATAGATGTTCAAAGTTCAGCTAAATTTAACTAGAGTAACAGACATCATTTTGGAGGGACCAAGTTGAAGTGATGGATGCCTTTTACGGACTAAGAGGACCAGGAAACAAGTAAACCTAATCCTTATGTCTTAACCATTCTTTCCCTAAAAAAATGCTGAAAGGAGACCAGCAAATCTGTTGTCTTTAGCGAAGTCTTGGATTTAATAAAACACCTCTGTTTGTTAGCCTCCTTATGGTTTTCGACATGAATAAATAAGTTTTATCTAAATGTCCATCATATATAACTTATTTCTGGACACTTAGAAGAAGTAATATCAAAGCTGAATGAAAGAAAATGTCATTTTGGACCAAACCAGAGGTATCAGTATAATTTTCTTTCAACACTGTAAATTTTATTTTTGCACCTCGTAGGGCTGTGAGATAATTGCTCGAGAAGGGGGAATTAGAGAAAAACTAGGGCCAAACAGAAATTATGGCATTACAGAGGCTTGCTTGAGGTGAGAGACAGTTACCACTTCCAGGATGGGTTCTGTATTGGTATTATAATGCAGATTAAGAAACGAGGAGAAGCTTAAGCAAAGTCCATCGGAAGGGACTGATCTGCCACCATTGTTGGTCCTAGCACCAGACATCACAGCCATGCGGCTTATCAGCTGTGTGGTGATGACCAGGTTGCCACCGACTGCAGGG
>NW_028289627.1:0-93143 GCF_059628265.1 Tinamus guttatus
TTTCTTTCTTTCTTTCTTTCTCTTTCTTTCTTTCTTTCTTTCTTTCTTTCTTTCTTTCTTTCTTTCTTTCTTTCTTTCTTTCTTTCTTTCTTTCTTTCTTTCTTTCGTTTCTTCTTTCTTTCTTCTTCTTTCCTTCCTTCCTTCCTTCCTTCCTTCCTTCCTTCCTTCCTTCCTTCTCCTTCCTTCCTTCCCTCTTTCTCCTTTCCTTTCCTTTCCTTTCCTTTCCTTTCCTTTCCTTTCCTTTCCTTTCCTTTCCTTTCCTTTCCTTTCCTTTCCTTTCCTTTCCTTTCCTTTCCTTTCCTTTCCTTTCCTTTCCTTTCTCTTCCCTTTGTCCCCTCTTTCTTTGCCTCATGCAAGAGAGAAGAGTTTAATTGTGTTGTGACACTTATGTATTACCTGTCACAAAGCTGCGAATCACATATATCTGCCTTATTCCTTTTTCAGAACAAATATCCTTGGGAGTTACATTTGCCTCTTTGTGTAACCATCCTGCCTATTCCCCAGCTACATCAGTCTACTGCATTACATGACAATGCTGGAACATGCTTTAGATCTAAAACAATTGGTGATCTGACTCATAACACTAATCATTTTAGGTCTGAAGTCATGTTCTGTTGTGCTGTAATGAAGATGAGTCAACAAAGTTTCTCCATGGAGAGCATTTAAGAGGATAAACTTTTACCCTTAAGAAAGTTTTCTGTACTTCATTTGTGTTCATTTGTTGAAGTTCCATGATGCATTAGGCAACGAATTTCACTGAGTGCTGCTGTTTGTGTTTTCTTTCTTTCTTCTTTCTTACCCACTGTTTATAGGGCAATAAGAGAGATGAAAACAAAAAGGATATGAAAACAAATATATATATATATATTCCTAAGTCGTAGGAATATCCTGCATTTTCATAGTGGGAAATCATATTACACCACTCAGATTGCCAGTGCTCTTAGAGTTCTACTCAGATCTGGAAGAAAGTGTTTTTAGCTTGTGTAAATAGGTAACCACCTCCAACCCTTATCCTCTCCCCTCAGTTGTTCAAATATCCTTCTTAACTACAGGGAAAGACAAGGAAAGCAACTTCAAGTTAAATAACACAAGTTATATAAAGGATTTGTGTGTAGATTTCTCATATTCACTTTGATTTTTTGTTACTTGGGAGGTTTTGTATGTAGCCAGTTAATATGCAGTGGTGTTATGGCTCGCCAGCCTCTACTCCCCCATTTTCAGGTGCACACCTCTCTGCATCTACATCTTCCACATCCCAAGATGCAGATGACTGTGAGCCACATGTGCTATTTCTTTCCTTCTTGTCTCATTGCAATAGAATCTTAGTTACTTTTGTAAAGCTGATCTGAGAGAATCCAGGAAGAATTTTAAATAAATATTGATTTCAGTTGATCTTGGGGGGGGTGGGGGGCTAGCTTTTTTCCCTTTTCTTTGAATTAACCAGGAAACATAACTGGAGTGACCATGCAAACTCTTATTATGCCCTTGAGTTTATAGAGTGCTTTGAGCTTTGGAAATAGAACAGGGTCCTGTTCCAAAGAACTTACCATCTTACGCAGACAGATGTGATATGAGCATTAAAAAAAAAAATGCAGCACAACACTGGAAGAGCCTTGCAGAGACATGCTGAGCACAGCCTTCCCAGTATTGCTCCACATGCCAAATTTCTGATTGCTCGATGTTCAGACCTGTTTCTCCTCTGACAAAAACAATATGATTTGGTGCTGGTTGTGGCTCTGTGATATGTGGAACAAGACAGAGAGCCAACTTGTTTTACACAGGCCGTGAAAGGGCCCACAGATGATGAAAAAACTGAGTCACTATCAATCACATTCATAGTATTGCTAATCTCTTCACCTGTCCAGTTCCTCTTTGTTATGCTTCTAAAAGTACTTGCCACAGGTAGATTAAAATACAGATACAGGAAAGTTCAAAAACACCTAATAGCTGCTCTACCCAGAATCATCTGCTTAAAGATAATAGCTCTAAATTAACAACAAATGCTATCCACATTCAGAGTTCAAACAGTCTGACTCAACTGCTTGATTCAAACTCCCGCTGCCCTTTGCATTGTGAAAGAGAGAGTCTGTGTACCATATCCACAAGATTTATGAATCCCACTTCTGGTGGGTTGAGGTAAGGACTGAGTTTCAGAAACCAAGATAACCATAAGAGTGATGACACTTGCATATTTACAATGTAGCATGTCCATCAAATGCTGCACTGTTTGGTTCTGACACTACACCCGCTAATAATAATAATAATGCAAATAATTAAAATGTGCTTAATGATATATTACATAATTTAAAACACTTAATATGTATAAATATTGCAAAGCCTGAGTGTGTCGGCAACAGTCTAAATTTAATCCTGACAAAGCAGGGGTTTCACTTCCTCAAGACTGTAACATCTAAAATAAAGGATAAATGTGATAAGTTTCTGCAGTGAATTTTGTGATGCATCATCCCACAACTGTGCACCTTATTTTCAGAGACATCTGTCAAAGGTGGTAAGTAATACATTTAGGCTGATGAAATATTCTTCCCAAAGATGAATAAAGCTCTCCAGTGCTCAAGTGTGCCCAGGATTGGTGAATTTTAAATACATGACCACACTGATATAAACAAATAACTGTCAGCTTTATAAGATTCTAATTGTTGTACTGTGGAAAGGACAGCTTTGTCTTTGGACATACTGGTATGTCTGAAGTACAAGAGAATTGTGACAGAGAAAGGCAGCAGAGGCCCAGAGAGTGGAACCTGCAGGGTTGCAAAGCAGTAAGTCCTTGTGTCAAAGACCTATAAGCTGTACAAAGATCCATAATTCATGGGGTGCTGCTTCTACTGTTGAGCATTGTTTCAGACATATTTAGTCTATCTTAGTTAAAATCTATGGCAGAAGAGAAAATTGATGCCTCATTTAAACAGAAAGACCACAGTGACCTTTTAAGATCCTGATTTCTAGCAGGTTTCTTTTAAAGGATGTGTAGAAATTGACTCAGACATTTCTGATTGTCTCATTTTTTAATTATCTAAGGGAGGGAATCACTAGGCACCACATCCTTATCAAGTGGAAATGCTAATCATATAGAAGGTGCAAAGACTTTGCATAATTACTATCCTAAGGTGTAGAGGATCTAGCTTATCAATGAGACTTGTTTTACATAATATCTCACATCTTTTCATGTGACAGCACTTCAGTGTGGAAGAGCAGCCAATTTAGCAGAAGGTTATAATGTGAGAATTGGTTTTCTGTCTGAGCAGGCTTAGTAATAGAAATGTCCTGTGAACGTCTGTGTGTCTCATTCAAGAAGCTAGTCAAAGAAAAGATTGATTGAAGACCACAACAAAGAAGAGGAAATAGTACAGTAACTTAGATGTTAACATATATTTTCTGTGGTCAGTTATATAGATACAGCAATATGGCTTCGTGCTTGACAGAAACTGACTTGGCCTGACTTAGGCCTAGGGCCTGGCGCTCGGAAGATCTCATGATGTTACGGAAAGCAAAGGGTTAACAGAAATTAAGGCGAGTCAGCTGTCTTACTTTGAAGAGTCAGTACCTAGCCATGTGGGGTGGCATTGTTGCTGATTGGTGGCAGAGCAAGCTTCCGCATTCGAAAGGAGTATAACTGTAGTGAGCAGTAAACAATAAAGGGCACTCCACTTCAACCATATTGGTGTGGCGTGGTTTGTCCCCTAGCGGGGTAGGATGGCCCCAGAGATCCCGACCTCTGGGTGAACACCTTTGTTGTTGGAGCCCGGAGACTCGTAGCTGAGCTGATACCGGAGACAGCCGGGGGGCAGCAGTTTTCACACTATCTTCAGCCCTTTTATAAAGGGATTTCCAGAGCACAATACACCCTTTTGACACAACAATTGAAGGATGTTTCTTAAAGATACATGGTATTACCAGATTGGCCCTCTAATGACCCTACATTGACAAATGGAGTACTGAGTAATTCACCTTGTTCATTAAATTGTCTTAGAGAAAGGCAAATGGCCTACCAGCAGATTCCTAGCAGCATAAAAAAAGTACACTTCAAAAGATACCTGTTTCCATATGCCAGAAAGTGGATGATTTGGGTTCTCCATACTATGTACTTCCAGGCACTTGTAAATAGGTTTCACCTGCAAAGATGGAAGATTTCAAAAGGGAGTGAGTTAAATAAATGATCTAGGAGTGTGGGAAAGAGGTAACCTCAAGCATCAAGACAGTTAAAATGATGATATATCTTTTCCCTTTATGGTACATTAATGGCCAGATCCTTTTCTTTAGCTCTCAGGAAGACTATTTAACAATAGTCCTGATAATGATTTAGTTTGCAATTTACTTGTATTCATAAAATTCTTCAGTACAAAGCCAGGGGCATGCCTTTCTGCCAATGGAGAAGTGAAAAAACTTTTACCTAATGGGCAGGACAGAAAATTGAAATGAAACCACGAAGGTGTTCTCACTTCAAATGATAAAAACTTTCATCAGGGTAAATCAAGGTCATAATTATTTAATAATTCAATAGTCTCCAATAATGTCTTTATAGATAGTGTTCTTACTATAAGTGTGGAGCATGTAGATTACATAATATCAGATTTTCCAAAGTTATTCCTATGTTAAATACATCCATAGTAGTATTATAAAGGAATGAATTGCTATTTTGAGATACCACATGTAAATAACATATGATCAAATACAAGGAACCAGGGACAGGCCTTGTCTTCATTAAGAGGTATACCCTTACAACAGACCTATCAAAAAGTTATGCCAGAAGGCACTTAAAAGTTATCTCTTCTTCTGCATACCAGGTTCTAATATATTACAGGTAGTCCTAATAATGTGTATTCACCAAAGCTGACCACTGACAGTGTATAGAGTCCTGATTAGGACTCTTTTGAAAATGCAGAACAACTGCACCAACAACTACTTACTTGTAATGGTAAAAACATTTGTGGGTTACAATCTGAATATACTGACTGCAGTTGCATTGGCTTTTCTCTACCTTTCTCTGTTTGTTTGATGCTATTACTTCCCACTAATTGTTAACAGTGATGCTATTTGTATGCTTTAATCAAGACATTTTTCAGTATTTATTTTGTTTGGTGGAAGAGATTTTTTTTTTCAGTTTCTTTTCCCATTATAGGAGCAACTTTTTATTTCAAATATTTTTTCTGGCTTTCTTCTACAGTTTTTTCACAGCTTCAGCATAGTTTCTGAACTATTCCAGCATAAGCCTTTTGACAGAAACAGAGACATAATTTTCTTTTATTCATGTACATTGCCTCCTCACAAAAACATTTGAGCGTATATATATGGACTCATTACATGCTAATGGAGTTGTCTATTTGTATAAGTAGCAGACACATTGAGAATCTCCAAAAGTAAGCAGATTTAGAAATATTGTCGTATACCTATGCTGAAAATATAGCTTCTGCAATTGCATCTAAACTTTGAACAATTTTTGAGACCATGCTATGAGAAAAAATATCTATTTTAAAATGTTTCTGACATCCATTTCAATCAGCAAAATGCAAATATATATGTACATATTTCTGTATCTGTAGATGTATCTTGCGGGAGACGGTTCCACGAGGTCTGTCTTTTACTTTTCATTTAACAGTGAACATTCAGTTATGACTGTGAAACTGAAATTATGTGATTTTGGACTGAGACTTCTAGTGAAGTCGAATCAGTAAAGCTCCCTGGCACATTATTACAGCATTTACTTACTCTGACAATTAACTGCATTTCACTTCAAAGTCAAACTTATTTAAACTCACTTGTAGTCTTTAGATTTTGATATGTTCTCATTAGCAAGCTTCCATGTCCAAACAGCCATACAGGGTTAATGAGTTGTTTATTATAGTTGTTTGTTCTGTTATAGCTGAAGCAATATGTGCTTTTTAACAAGTTTAAATTCGGAAAAGGAACTTTAATATCAAATGCCAATTATATTTTCATCATCCTTGTGTATTTTGTCTTCTCTGCACTATATTAATCACTGTGAGATTTAAACACATAGCGAGTATTTTAAAAAATAATTTTAAATCAGTCTTTTCTAACCTCATTTGATGTTCCCCACACACGCATTGAGCTAATGTGATTCTTTCCACCAGTGCCTTTCCCTTCTGTAACCTAATAATTGTTACGAGCACCAGCCTTGCCTTTCTAGCATCATGTAATTGTGAGGGATGGAGTGAGAGGACAACAGAAGGAAGATGACTTTCTCTTCGGTCTAGAGCCATTTTCCTATCAGCAGCAGTGTGATTCAGTGCTCGTGGAGCAAATCTGTACAGTGCATGGAATAATGTTCTTTATCCTTGGGAGAATCAGCTCTGTATTTTTTCTTTTTTGCTGGCGTGCCTTGATTGCAAGCTTCTTGCTCTATCGAGAAGATCTTGTCCAAAACACAGCACCGTCCTCCCTGCTGACTAGCCCACACACAGTCAGTGACCACAAAACCACACAGATCCTGTTGTATGAGTAGTTTGAATCTTACGTTCCAAAACTCATTACTCACACTCTCTAGCATCTTTGCCTATCTTCTTCATGAGGGTTAGAAAAATCTAATATGCAGTGCGAAAGCCTCGCAAGCGGTAGGTGCAAGCTTGATTCTATAGTTAAGCCGTTGTAACCAAAATATCACTGACTGTTTGTTTCAATGAACATTTATGATACCATAAGGCAGTATGATTATGATAACAGCAGGATGTAACTTTGGGAGTTGCATCACAGATATGAGTAATAGCAGTATCCGTAGTTGCTTCCGTGCAAAATAAGGCAGAAATTTTGTATGCATGGTGTGCAGGAAGATTGATAACAACAAGGTGCCTGGAGAAGCTCAGGGTAATCAGAACTTATCCTGCAGCGGGATGAATGTATATCTTCCCCTGACTTGAGTGCTTAATTTTTTAAAAAAAGCTTGTAAATGTTTCAGGTTAGCATGTCTTATTACTACAATGTGATGGACAGGAGGGGCAAAGCACAGAAGGGCTTCCTAAAGCTGTTCTCTCCTTGGCTAGAATGTTTTTCTCTCTCTTTCTACTATTATCTTGTTGTAAGAGCAGGCAGCTAAATAATTTTTTTTTCCAAGTTTCTTCACAAAGAGGAAGCAGAGTATACAAAACCTGTGATACTTGAAATTTCTTTGTTATAACTGATTTGAATATTTGTGGATTGAAATGTACTATGGCATTTACTTTTTAACGTAGATTTAAAAGATCTATGATTTAATGCTATGAGAAGCAGAACAAATGTGTTTATAAAAATTGTTGAAGGTTTAGGGTGTTATATATAAAGGAAATCAATTAGCTGCTGAATTAGCCATTCGGGCAGACATTTCCTATCATGAGGGTACTTTGCCTCCATTTTTTCAGTTTTATCCTTTGCTGCCTTTATTTCATTTAAAAGCAACAGACAGATTCCTGAGGCAGTATTTTCAAATGCAGCTGTCCAGTCCTGCCATAATACCCATTAGTCTGAGTGAAACAGAGCAGAATGTAAAATAAAAGCATAAATACTTTGTACTGTAAAATATAATTAATCTAGCTTCAGACTGAGACAGAGAGATTAACCCAAAGGAAATAAAGAAATATAAGCTTTTCACCTATTCAAATTAGATTTCAGATAGTAAATAACAAGTAAGGTAATAAGACATCTACACAGAGACCAGTTTTCTACAAACTGTAGGATATAGAGTTGGTGATCGTGGTTTTTTTCATTTTAAAGAACAAAACTATCATTCTCATTAGCTCACTTGAACCTTTGCATCTTTTAAAATTATCTGCAGTTAGAAAGGTTTGTTTTAAGGATAGTTGACCAAGATGCACACCAAAATCTTCTATCTATAAAACAAAGTCCAAAGCCTTGTTTGCAGTGAGAACACATTGCCTCTGGGAGAGGATGTAGACTGCATAGTCAGTATGAGGCCCCTGATCAGATGAGATACCTAAAAGCAAAGTCTGGAAAAATGTGTCTGCTTTTAATTGTATTGGACTCTTGGAACATGAAACATGTCTTGTTTTCTTCCTCTCACCATGACTTTTGCCTTCTAGAAATAAAAGCTGCAGACCCCGTCTCAGAGGGACACTAACCAGAAACGCTAGTGGGGTGTGAAATACTGGGCCTTCAAGGTCTTACACTACTAAGATCTTAAGATCTCTCTGATTTCAAAGTAGTTACAGATGCCAATCTTAAAGTTCAGACTATAGCTCTACACAGCTGGACAGTTGATGTGCAGCAACTTGTTATTCTTTGAGATAATTTTGTTTGTGTGTTCAACCTCTGGATTTTCAAAACAGTCTGGGAATTTTAATATAGGTAATATATGAAATTCCTTAGACTGATGTGAAACGGGATAGTGGACTTTGGAGTATTTTTCCCAGATGTGAGAGTCTGAAAGTGCAAACTCCTCCTCTCATAAAAAGTAAAGCTACTGCAACCGGGAGATGTGTCATGATACATTTCCCAGTTGCTGTGGGGAATAGTTGGCAGGGTGACATCCTGGTGTCAGAGCAAGCTCTCAGAGCTGCAAAGTGAGGCCTGCTAACTGATACCCTGTTAATCTAGTTTCCGAGACTCCTTATGCTTGTGGTCTCAGTGTGACATAGTGGTTTGTACTTCGGCAAGTAAAGTTAAAATGCTACTGGCTCGTACCTCAACAATATTATTAGAATACACTCTTTCAGAGAACATGTGCAGTTCTACTAATAATAAGTTTATTGGCAGAAACGTCTGTATTTACATCCAGATTATTAATAAAAAATCTGATTATCACTGGAGAACCACAATGCTTGTAGTTAAAAACATCCTCATTCCATGTTTATTTCTCAGTGACATCTACTTTGATGTCTATCAGTCAGCTTTCTTAAACTGCTTATTTGGTATGTTAATGATATTGCACAGTGTTATTTTTAACCAGACTATCATGCAGTCCCAAGTCAAACACCTCATTAGTCTAAGCATGTTATACCTCAACCAAACCTGTAGTCTGATTAGAGAAAGCAGTTTCGTTTGACAAGATCTATTTTCTATAACACAATGTTAACAAGCAATAATTATGTTCCCATCCTTTCATCCTTTATTACCTGCATTCCATGTTAGCTCATGTCATATTCACCTGGATTACTCAGGTGCTATGTATTTAGGTCATTTGACTGCTGCTGCTGCTGTTGTGAACAATGGCACACTAACCCTCAACCTGTCTTTAGGATGTCCATGGTTTTGTAAGATATATTTAAAACTAACACTAATGAGAAATTCTTTGTCAATTCTTTTTAGGATTATTGAGTGTAAGTCATCCTGATTTTAGCAAAATTATCTCCACAGAGTATGCTGAGCATAGCATCTTCCCTAATAATCTGATGGCTGGACAGGACTTTATCACCTTTGATATACTCTGCTGTTTTTCTGAACATACAAAGACACACACAAGACACAAATCTACAAAATCTTCTTGCCTTTTCTGCCTAATCCCTGCTCACACTACTGATATCACTGCTAC
This sequence comes from Tinamus guttatus, assembly GCF_059628265.1. NCBI lineage: Eukaryota > Metazoa > Chordata > Aves > Tinamiformes > Tinamidae > Tinamus > Tinamus guttatus. The sequence goes on from NW_028289627.1 coordinate 9,497, forward strand.
ACCTTTCCTTGTCCCTACTTATTTATCCAAAATCTTTATTCCTCTCTGCCAGGAATTTTCTCCTGACTTCTTAACATTACTGTTACATTTGAACTCCATCTGAATTGCAATTATCTGTTACACATTGCTACTTTAGTTCTAATTTCACTTTTACTTTCCTGATTTACTTTGTCATGGGTGGCAAGCATCTTCTCACTCCTGATTGTATTTCACCCACCTAATTAACTCTTCTGAAAGATCTATTTCCTTCCTTAGCAGGCATTTCTCCACTTTTTCACTCTAGTTATTTTTCCCTCAGTGCTAGGCACTTTATGACACCGCTTGAACTCTTTACCATTCTGCTTTACCATTTACATTTTCTCATCTTTTAATTAACAGGAGCAGTATTGCATCCTTCCCAGGTGCCTGAGTCCAGGTGCCTGACTTGATTTACTTTGCATGTCCAGATAATGAATGTACATGCCCTGTTATTTATTTCCTTCCCTGGAGATTTCCAGCTCAAGACTGGAACCATCAGGACAAAATGTAGACTTGAGCAATAGCATTTTATTGACAAAATATCAAATGAAGCACAAGAATAGAGGAAAATAAAGATATAAGGTGAAGTTTAGATCCTAGATAAACTTAACTAACAGAAATATTTTGATAATTTCCTTATCACATAATGAATTTTTAAAAACCTTTGGGACAAATAAAAATTATGATTTTCCTGGAAAAAATAGCCAACAACACCAGTGCTCTGTTGTTGATATTTAGGAATACTCATTAGCAAATTAAAACTAAAAAGAATAAGAGAATTTTTTTTTTTCTAATGTAGATCCTCTTGCTAGACAAATGTTCTAGTAAGTGGGCAACTTAACTCCCCTGATGTTAGCTTTCCTTCCTTAGTACAAGTTTTGTCAAATGAAGATATAACCCGGTTCTGACACGGGCCTTCTGGAGACTCATACAACTCCAAACCAGGTTCTGTATCGTGATTCATGTTCCTTTCCGCAGCATTGTGATGCTGCTGTTTTTGGCATGGAGAATCTCTGAATAGAGAAGGAGAGCTGGATTATTCTTTTTGTTTTGCTATTTACATGTACCTCTCTGGCTCTTGGAAAACTGCCACTGGTAGGTGTTTGGATTTTCTTACCTTAGCAGGTACCAGGACTTTTTCATGTAGGTGGCAAGTACTTAAAGTCCTTCTGTTTGAGTCAGGGTCATCCAACTAGACACAAACTCAGTGGAAGCCATATGTTCAATTGTGAATACCCTGTCTCCAAAATTTCATGGATTTATTCATGGAGACTTTTTAAATCAGCTTCAGGCAAAACAAAACCAGACAAATAGAGTCTACCTTCTCCACCTTTCCTTCAGGCAGCTTCCACAGTCTTTAAACAACAAAACAAATCATTGGTCTATAAATCATCTTTCCTTTGGTAGAGCTCAAGATCTTGTTTCAAGTTAACAAATTCCTGCCTGTTCCCAGATTCCAAAGCTCTGGTCAGATGAGATTGATCAAGGTATTTCACCTGAAGGAAAAAAGAAAGGAATGGAGTCTCCTCCAGTCATTCTTGTGGAGATGTTTCCAAATGGGGCAGTAAAAGCCTGTTCTGATCCACAGCTGAAGCACGCCATCCAGGCCCGCTTCTGTGTCTGACTTTCCTGGTTGCACTTAATCTCGAGCCAGAGACCATGCCTAGCAGTGATTTGCACCTAGTAACATTTGACTACTGTGATTTAAAGCCATCCAGATCTTGCAACCAACCTCAGGAATTCTCTGCAGTACCTAAAAATAGTAAGTTAGGTACCTTGGATTTTTTAACCTCAGGATACTCTTGAATTATATTTTCAAGCTTTTTTCCTGAAATCATGCCAGCTGGAAATTTATTCTTAAACAAACAGCAGCTGAGATTATGTAATAATCTGCTTAGAAGTCCTTCAGAATGCCAGTGACTGGAAATTTTGCTAACTGCTTCCTCTTTAATCTTGATTGAATATTAGAATGAGGCTCCTAGACTTTACCAAAATATTTTAAAGGCAAAAGAGTTATCTCTTTAGAGATACTCTAGAAAGTTTCTGTATCAACTATACTTTGACAATTTTCTATGCTGCTGACTGAATTAGGAAACATGAAAAATTGTCAGGGATTTAAGTAGCCCTGATCTGTCTTTTCTTTCTCATTTAGTTTCCTTTTGTTATTGTGAGCATCGTCTAGGGTATTAGCATTTTGCTCCAAGTCATGGACACCATTATATTAAAATGATGACTGCAATTAGAATTTTTTTTTGTCTTTCTGTGGCTTGTTTTCTTGCAGTTAGACTTGATCACTCCATTTTTGCAACAGTGTGAACAGAAGGTATAAATTCACTTTAATAGAGAGAAAAGTCAAATTTGATGCTCATAAATAAAATACAAATCTAATAATAAATCTGAAATATCATCTAAATTAGACCCCTGTCATAGTATTCTAAACCATTACCTCTCAAGGTTGAAATGCATCAAAATAGTTCTGGAAACTTGTATTTTCTTCCTATTTTTAAAAAATTAATCACTGATTATCTTTCAAAGTAAAAGCTCAGGTTCCAGCTTAGATCATAGAATCATAGAATGCTTAAGGTTGAAAGGGACTTCTAGAGTCCTTCTAGTCTCTGGGCAGCCTGTTCCAGTGCTCTGTCACCCTCACTGTTCAGAAATTTTTCCTTAAGTTCCTGTGGCACTTTTGATGCTTCAGTTTCTGGCTGTTTCCTCTAGTTCTGTCAGTGGCCAACACTGAAAAGAGAATCATAGAATCACAGAATCACAGAATGCTTAAGGTTGGAAGGGACCTCTAGAGGTCATCTAGTCCAATCCCGCTGCACATGCAGGGTCACCTAGAGCATGTGGCACAGGGTTACATCCAAGCAGGTTTGGAAGATCTCCAGAGAAGGAGATTCCACAGCCTCTCATGGTAGCCTGTTCCAGTACTCTGTCACCCTCACTGTTAAGAATTTTTTTCTTAATTTCCTGTGGAACTTCTGGTGCTTCAGTTTGTGGCCATTACCTCTAGTTCTGTCAGTGGCCACCAGTGAAAAGAGGCTGGCCCCATCCTCCTCACTGCCTCCCTTGAGGTACTTATAGACACTGATCAGGTCCCCTCTCAGCCTTCTCTTCTCCAGGCTGAACAGGCCCAGCTCCCTCAGCCTCTCCTCATAGGGCAGATGTTCCAGGTCCCTGATCATCCTTGTAGCCCTGCGCTGGACTCTCTCCAGCAGCTCCACATCCCTCTGGTACTTTGGAGCCCAGAACTGGACACAATACTCCAGATGTGGCCCCACCAGGGATGAGTAGAGGGGCAGGATCACCTCCCTTGACCTGCTGGAGACGCTCTTCTTAATGCACCCCAGGATCCCATTGGTCTTCTTGGCCACGAGGTCCCACTGCTGCCTCATGGTCAATTGTCATCCACCATGACACCCAGGTCTTTCTCCGCAGAGCTGCCCTCCAGAAGGTCAGTCCCCAGCCTGTACTGGTGTCTGGGGTTATTCCTCCCCAGGTGCAGGACCTTGCACTTGGCCTTGTTGAATTTCATAAGATTTCTCACTGTTCAGTTATCCAGTCTGTCCAGGTCTTTTTGGATGGCAGCGCAGCCCTCTGGGGTATCAGCTACTCCTCCCAGTTTCATATCATCAGCATACCTTCTTGTCCTCCATGTGCCTGGAGACAACGGCCAGTATGAGCTGTTCCATCACTTTTCTGCAGATGGAGGTGAGGCTCACTGACCTGTAGTTGCCTGGGTTCTCCTTCTTGCCTCTTTTGAAGACTGGTGTAACATTGGCTTTCTTCCAGTCCTTCTGGAAGGACATAGCTTCTCTCATATCCTCATCAAAAGACAATATCTTTAATGAATAGAAGTCCTCTTCTGCAGATTGAGTAGAGAGGCTAGAAAGTACAAATGTACTTTCTACTGCTTCTTCCAGAAGTCAGAGAGACAGGCACTGCTGGAGCAGCTGAAGAACTGAAATTAGAAGAGTAGAAATCAAGCCTGTAGAACTGAAAACTGCCTGTTCTTTAATTCCAGAACAAAATCCCCTTTTCTGGATTGCCACAAATATCTAGCAGTCAAAGAAATACTACTTTTTTTTAAAAAAAAAAAAAAGAACAGTTTACACATCTGATCACAAATGTATTTTGTGCAGAAGTGAACAAAAGTAAATCTTAGAGAGCTCTAAAAGTCCTTTTTTTTTTTTCTGGGAAATGTATATGGTCAGGCTGTAAAAGCAATTAATATGTCTAGTATTTCATTTTTCATTCACACAGTTTTTCCTTTTCTGTCATTTTGGTTGTTACTCTAAGATAAAAACTTTTCTCTGACAGGATGAAATAACTGAGAATGGATATGCTATCCCTATTTGCTCAGAGGACAGGGTTGGATTTTGAGTTTATCAGTAGATGAAAAAGTAGGGATTTGGCTCAATGGATGGGAAAAATGGGAGATATTTTATACTGGAATCTCCTCCCTTCTCATCTGTTCATCTTTAAAGCTCATCTTTAATCATTTTCCTGTCCGCCTATGCTTGTTCTTCATGAAGACTTTTATTTAGTCTAGTTTAAAAAGGCAGAAATTCTTAAATTTTCCATTTAAAACCTCGTATCTCCAACTTCAGCTTTTATTCAGTAGAAAATATGCTGACAACATGGATTTTTTTTCCGGAGTTCATTAAATAACTTGGATCTGTGTATATCTCACAGAACGAAATCAGACCATCTGGCTCCAGAACTCAAATGTCAAGTATTCTCTTTTGCCAGGGTGCATGCACTCTTCTTCAGCTTGGAAGGGTAACATTTGCACCATCTTTCAGTTTGAGTTTTCTTGGTTATAGACAGCCATAATTATGTTAATAAAATGTACCTGAGGCAATGTACCATTTCAAACAGAACACCTAGGCAAGATATCTTTGTAATATTGTTGTTGTTCTTGGTCAGTGGTTTTCAGAATTTGTCTTATAGCTAGATTACCTGCAAGTTTCAACACATTCCTTAACTCAAGACCAAGAATGTTAATTAAACTAATAAAGTACTTATTACATATTTCATACTTTTTTAATGTTTAAAATACACGACGGCTATAAGTTCATTTTTAGCATAGAATTTTTTTTTTTTCTGCCTAGTAAGTCCTAATTCTAAGCTTTTTGCATCTATATTCTCCTGGTGGTCTTTTTGTTGTTAACAACATGTGTTTAATGAAACTATAGCCTGAATTCACAAATATGGTTTTGATATGGGAACACTGGATTCAAGCTGATTTGATTAGCAAAAATCTAAATCTGAATCTGTCTCAAACTGTGGTAGTGTCTGACTTCTGGGGTATTGAGTACAGGACTTTTTGTCTTCCTCCTGGAAACTCGACCTACTGAATCCCAAGGGGTTGGAAGTGCTTTCATGCAGCCCTGAGTCTATGTTACATTTTATATCTGGCATGATCTCTATGTTACATTTTATATCTGGCATGATTGTCACTAAGTAGGATATTTTGAGCCATATTCTGGCCATTTGCATAAGCTCTGATTGTTTCATCTGATGTACACAAGAAAAAATAGATTTTTTATATTTTTAGAAGAATACTTGAAAGAGGGAAAGGTTTTTTTTCTATAATATTTATATTAATGGTAGATCTCAATCTCATTTTCAGTATTTCTAAAATAGAGTAAATTCATCAAAACTAATGGACTAAATGCAACGGCATCAATTGAAGATCATCTGCCAACAAATCCGCTTCAATTTTATACTGTTCCAGGCTTCTACTTGAAATTGGCCATTTTGCTTTTGCTATGATATTCATGCTAATTTTAATTCACTGCAAAATTTGCTCAAGGAATCACACACTTCAGAGTTTTCCAATGATACCAAAGCACAAACCTACTTTAACACATTTTCTCCTGCAGCTGGTCTACACACAGGGGTAGCAGCACGTATGCATGGGAGGAAGAACTGTCTGGGTATACAGACTGGTGATGTAGACCCTTTCCTTGCAAAACCCTCCAGCATTTTCTGTTTCCAATTTCTTTGCATTTATCTGGTTTATATATAATGTACCCTTCCGTTTGTTAAAGGAAAATTAGTTCGGCTCCAAGCCTCAAAGACACATTATTCTATGAACATTTTACAGGAATGATGTATACCTTTTCTTTCATCTGAAATGTGTCCACTAATTTCCAGAACAACATGCCTGCTAATGGCAAGTTGCCACCTGCTGCACAGTTGGAGGCACTGAGTCCAAAAAGGGCTGGAGGACAAAACAGTTCGTAGTTGACTAAAGAAGAAAGGAGGAACTGCTAAAATTAGTATTTGCAGCCCACAGGAACAATCACTGCTTTTGTAGGGATTGTTCTGAAACAGTATTTTCAAATGCCCTAGTCTTGAGGACTGCAGAAAAATGTTTAATTTTCAAAGAGTTTGAGACTATTTTAATTAGTTCAGTAGCCCATGTCCACAGCTTGGATCTTTTGAGCCTCTTTATTATTTTTTTTTACATTATGTTTACATTATGTTTGCTTAAATGAGAGTAAATCTACTTTAAAGAAAAGAGAAATTACTTCTATGCTGATTGATTGATGGAATTACTCAAGTTTTCCTCTGATAAAGATAATATTTACATTTATTTCATTGTGGGGCACTTCTATTTTGCTGCCACTGCCTATTTGAGTTCTGTGACTGAAGAGCTAAAGATCTTCTGGTCACTGCTATCAGCAATAAGACTTTTGTTCCATGTTTTCTGCATCAGATTCAAAGCCATCCTGATGGATTAAGCAGACATAATGTGGCATACTGGATAAATTGCTGGTTTCAGACTGAAGAGATCAAGTTTTAAATGTGATCACAACAGGTGGACTTGAATATTTGGGTCAAATACATTCAGAATTGTGAGTCCTACCTTTCCCAGCTGAGGAATTATTAGGGAAAATAAAGTAAATGCAGAATTTCACTTCTCTATACTAGCAAAGATCTTTGTATTTGAACTGTTTGGCATCTCTGTGGAACACATGGACAGAAGGAGAATATGCTGTTGTGTTTACTCCCGTTTTGATTTACTCTTTTTTTTTTTTTTTTTTTTTTTGATCCAATTATGGCTATGTCTTGTCCTGTTTTCTGAACTGGCTGTCCTAAGTTCAGTGATGTGCTTTGATGAAGAGCTGCTAAGAGGTAATTACCATGATTTATTTTTATGTAGTACTTTATTTTGTGTTCAATATGAATCTGACCACTTGTTCTACAGTGAGGCTGTGGATTTCTGCTCTTAAGGAGAGATCCTATTCTGTTGTATTCCAACAAACACACCAGAGAAAGACAGTCAGTACAACCCAAGATTTACTGGGGGAATCACACTGACAGACAATGGGAAACAGGACAGGTCAGCAAAGACCAATTATTCCCTTGTGCTGAGCAGGAGTGGTGTGCTTCTAGGATGAGTTTGAAAAAGGTCTCTAGGGAACTAAAAGCAGGATTAAAAAAAAATAAGTATGTTTCCTCATTGGGAAAAAGACTATTTTCTTCCTGGTTTTAGATTACCATCATGCCAGACCATGATGATACTGAACAGTTTTACTTAGCATTCGTTCTGTGTATTCAATTAGATCACTGTCAGAGTGAGTGCGGAGTACAACTGAGTACATGATCTATTCAATTTTGGGCAATTCAGAGTTTATCCACTTTTCATATGCAGTAAGAAGATTGAGTTTACTGCTGCATCTCCGTGTGAATGTACAGGACAAAAATGGTGATATTATCTTTACTTGACAGCACCGCAAGACACTGCTTAATAATAAATCAGAGTGCCCATTTCCCATAAAGTGTTTTCTCCTTGTGAGAGTGAAGTTGCTCGTGTGCGTAAATAAATCAGGCTCTTAACTGATAGAGAACTTCTTAGAAAAACAGAAAGTCCATGTGAGCGGTAAAGATAATAAGCTGCAAGTGGTGAATAAACAAGTTCTGTTAATATGAAACTGACAACCAGTTTCCCAGCTGTCTGTGCCCTTAATAGAGTGTTAAAATGAGGAACTGTCATCTTGTCAGTGGTGATGAAAGGAGAATTTAAAAATGGATAGGAAATTTTCAAGCTTTGTATTCTGGAAATGTATTCAAGGGAAGGATCACTACGTGCTTATTCTGTTAATGTATTTTCTCTAATTACCTACTTTTGGCCACTTCCAGTGACTTTTGATTTGATCCTTTAGAGCTGTCTGTGAGTTTTTGATATATGAAAATGGGAGTGACAGTGCATCTGTTTCAGTTTTGAAATACATTATCGGTTCTTCCAGTCTGAAAATGAACACTAAATATTGCTCTCAGTAATTTCCTGTAGTATCTGTGTGTTTGAGAATGAGCCAGAGACTCTGCTATCCTCATTATGGAGAATCTTAATTCTTAAAATTAACTAATTCAATGAAATTAAAAGTAATCCAATCTTACTGACAACTTTGATGATAAGATCTCAGGTTTTTTTTGGTGTAATACTCAGATACAGAATTAGACCAAAGCCAGTTTAATCAGTGACTTGGAATTGACAAAACCAGGCTGCATTCTGAATCAGAAGGGTCCCAGAATGGCATATGTGTGATCAAGAATACAAATGTGCTTACAAGATGTTATTATGGCTTGAATTTCCTGGTATACTTCCCAAACAGATTTCCAAAGAGTATTAGCATCCTAAGCACAATGAGCTGCATGTTCACGTTAGGAAATGTGAAAGTGAACACACAGCTCACAGAAATGGATTGCAGAGAGCTTTGTAATGTTGTGAAAAAAATAATTATTCCCAGGCTTCTGCTAAGGTAAAACAACATAACTCTGAAATACAATACCTATAATGCAATGTTTGAATTCTTTTTTTTTTTTTTTTTACAAACAAATATACAATTTTTACATTTCACTGTGGTTAGTTCTGAATTATCACTTCAAAACCAATGGCTAAGTTCTGTTTAGCCATCTTTCATTAGTATGATTTTTAAAAAATGTTTAGTAAAACTTAGAGTAATTTTTGCACTAGTAGCAGTTAAAAAGATCATGCCCACAGTGTACAGTCCTGTAGCTGAAATGCTTTGAATTTTCATCTTTATCAATTTAAATAATTTTTATATGCCTTTAATTCCCTTAAAACACATTTAAAGATCGAGGCAAACTTATCTATATCTGTCTATATTTAAGAAAATCTACAAGGAAAAAGGATTTTCCTTGTAAACTCTGGGAAAATAGTCACTGTGAGTGTCAGTCAACCTCAGCAACAAACTACATTTGTTATAAACAAGGTAGATGAATTTATATTTTCTTCTTTAGAACATGAGAAAAAAAAAGAGTTAGCATTTCCTTCAGTGAAATGTCTGCTCAGCCATTCCGTGAAGAAATTAAACCAAGATGGAATTGCTGAAACATTTCAGGATGTGCCGATACTGTAGACGCAGATACTTGAGCTAGCTTCCCACTGCTTTCTATTATGCTGCACAGAATGTGCTGTTTGTCCTTGTGTTATCCTTACAACTCTACAACTGCACGAAAAGATGGGATTTTACAAGCCTTTTACAAGTAGGAAGTTATGTAATCTCTAAATAAGGCACAGAGATTGTGTATGATGCATTTCCAGCCTTTGAAGGAATTTCTTGGTTTTTTAATACCTGGCAAATTATAGTAGAGAAATGATGGGGAATATTGCTCTGTACTGAGCAATAGAGGTAGTCCTTGGGTGGCAAAATATGAAATATATAGAAAGAAGAGTTGAAATATCAATAAGTGGGAGTATAATATACCACTAGAGGTGAATGGAGTAAATATTTCAAAGACTGTACGGTTTTTCAGTTAGGAAAATAATAATCATTATTTTAATTCTACTGCAAGCTGAATTCTGCTGAGTTACCCAATTTTTATTCTCATATATTGAAATTAAAAATAAAAAATGAAAGCTTTTTTATATACTATATATGCAAATGTTGATATATTTATGGTTGTATTAACTAGATTTTGAAACATTAGTACATGGAACACCATGGTAACATAAAACAAATATGAAATAAAATTTGAAGATTACCAAGATCCTATTTCTGGGCAAATGAAAAAAAAACACAGCAACAAAAAAACCTTTTTTTTCCTTAGATTTATGAGCTATTGGCCTTAGCTGATGTAGTGCTCTTCTAAAATAATGAAAAACAAACAGTGTAATCGCCATTGAAGTTAAAACATATTTCCCTTCTGTGATTAATTGCCATCATTAAAATCATGCCCTTTGGTAAATTTTATGTTGCCAACACAAATGTATGATCCAGTCATTCTCTGTTGGGATTTGGCATTGCCTTCTGTGCGTCTGCTTATACCAGTGTCTCTAAGAATAGATTAAATCATGTCAAGATTAGGATAAAGAGAGACATCTGGGTAATATATATAGCAAAATAATGAATTTGAGCAATAGACTTATTGCTGAGAGCCACTTGTTTTCTTTAGGCACATTTGTTCAGTGAAGATGGAAATTGTTTCTGAAACTGAAAAATTCTGGTGGCTTGCAGATTTAGCTTTGTTTTCTTTTCAGCCTAGCAAGATTAAATTGTATGTTTGAGTATAGTAGAGAGATTATATGACATGACTGCCTTCGGTAACCAGGAACTGGTATCCCAGGATGTCCATTCTAGGCCTGTGTACTTCTGACCTCAAGCTCTGCCCTCCACATCATGCACAACAAAAGCTGGGTAGCATGTCGTTAGTACCCACCAACTAGTTCCACAGAGGGACAATATGCAAGAACTGAGAGAGCTAGAGTTGCTTTCGCGTGGGTGTTACGCTGTCAGTACTATTTGTGCCCAGGCTAAAACTCTCTCACCCCTTTTCAAACAAGATGTTCCTCTATCCTTGACAACCCAGGGAAGGCTTAATGGAATCAGTCATGGCATATTATCTAGATTCTTTGTACAGTTTATGTCTCTTCGTACAGGATATGTCTCTAAACAGGAGAATGTTGAAGACCAGGTATGCTGGGATGTTATTCTGACACCATAGGAACCACTGATGTGAGTATGCAGTTTAACTTGCTGGTAACAAAGTCTACTCACATTTTATTTACATGCCACTCTGTGATGTTCACTATGTGAACAACTGGGAAAAGGAGGTGAAGATGAACAATGAAGAAAAATTAATCTGTGACAGTAGCAGAAGACATTGCTTAATAAAAACAGTTCTGAATAGTATAACCAAATAAAAGAGACTAACTTCTGGAGATCTAGTTTCATCTGAGAGACATATCTGTGCTCAGTGCAGGAATAACTGAATAAAAATCTATGAATTATTCTAGAAAGAAGAAAAAAAGAAATTATCTAGTACCTGTTCAAATTTGTTCTATTAAATGAGAGTGACTGGAAGAGCTAAATTCAGAAGACTTGCTGGAGAAATCATGTGGTAATGTCAACATCCCCCACTGAGTTAGTCACCTTGGGCATTCTTTATACACAGTGGAGGGAAGGAAGCACTTCTGGGGCTTAAGTCATCTTACCCTAAAGTGGATGTCTAGAAATAAGTCAGATGAATCACTGTGTAAGGTTACTAAGGACAACTATCTCAGATGTCATGATCTTTGTTGTAGACATCTCAAGTAAGTGAGATAAACCTCAGCCTTAAGGTCTTTGTTCCACCTTAGTGTCTTGCACAAACAGATATCTTCCTGGACTGTTTCAGTTGTGCATCTGATTTGGCAGGACATGAAACAAGTAGCTTGAGACATAAAATGTTCTACAGAACTGCCTGTATTGGAAAGCTCTGCTACGTGAACAGACTGTAAATGAATGTACAGTGGCCTTGTTTGGACCACAGAAAGTTAACTTCATCATTGCTGTTGCTCACACATGGTAAAGTTAGGCTGTTACTGAAAGGCCTAAATTATTTCTTAGAAGTTTGCTGTTGATGGATTCCTACCGGTAAATTCTGCCGGTCTTTCATTAGCTCCATTACAGGTCCAGCTATGACTCCTGGATACCTGAACAAGTTCTCATGCACGTATCTGGGTCCATATAAAGAGGCAGTGGCAGCCACCAGGCTAAGGCTAAGCAACTGGACTAAGGGAGGATATTGCCAACTTTATAGGTGAGCACAGGCTTCTTAGAGTGGAAAGTCCTGCTTCAATATCCTGAAGTCCAAACCATGCAGGGATATGCAGTGACTTTGCTTCAAAACACAGAGAGCTCTCTAAATACGGTTATAATGTAGTCAGTTGACTCTCCTAAAAAAGCTAGAGTGATCTAAAGCTGTGACTGTTTTTTTGAAACAACTCACAAAAGAGTGTTCAGCAGAAAACCAACCTGGTGGAGCTGAACACATACAGCTATGATACCAGATACAATCCCCAAATTGCTGCTGCCTTACGTGTTAGGTACCACTGGAGTGAACCTTTTCATACTGATGCTGAAAATATTATTTAGAGACAGAGGGCTAGAAGACAACAGGCTGTTATGGCTTTTAAAGGTTGAAGTCAGCATGATCCATGTGGAATTAGTCATGTTAAGTATATGACAGTGGAAATGACAAATCTGTTTACCTAAACTGGGAAATAGAAGTAGCGTGTGGAAGACCTTGTAGTGGAGTGGCTGAGCAAACATTGTCTGCTTATGTTAGCACAGATGGCGGGGACACGTGAACTTCAGGAAGGTGAATATTTGATGAAATGGAAAGAGTATTTCAGCACACTCGGCTCCTAATCCGCAGACTTGAGCAATACCTGATGAACGTCATACCTGGGAAACTTCTTCCGATAACTTCAGGATTTTAATTAGCACATTCAGTGTGACATAACCAGTAACTGATTCAGCTGTTTATTCCCTGATGTGCCCACTCTTTTCTGCTTCACACAAGTGTTATAATTTCCCCAGAGAAGCGTGTTACACATTTTCCATTCATTTTTCTTTTTAAAAGAGCTGATGAAGTGAAAAACTTTGTGAAAGTGGATTATATTGCTTTTAGTTTCATTAAGTAATTTCTGAGTTACATAGTGTTTTCACTTTCTCTAGGTACTTCCTATTATTGCTAAACCCATTTCCCACTTATTTACCCATTATATTTGAGTTTGTATTGTTCGGTCTAGGAGCTAAAGAATAATGTAAATAAATAAATAAATAAGAGACAGCATCTAATAAGTCTGAGATAAATTGTGTTTAATCTGTGTTTAAGGTTTATTTTGACAAATGTTAGTCTAAGTACTGGTCTGGATGGCTGTTTAATGTTTGCATTGCAAACTGAGTGTGTTTCCAGCTCATTAGGCACATAACATAATGTTACTTTTGTTAATTTAATAGCCAAACTACTGTTTTGTTGGTGTTAGACAGGATGATTTGTCATTAGCATAATGACATATGACAACATAAATCCTCTTGTAATAGTGTTTGGAAAAGGGATTTTAATTCTTTGAAATGCCCACAAAGAAGCACCTAGAGCATAATGTTCCATTTTAAACATACCCTATTTTTCCATACAAGAAAAGCAGCTTGAGCTTGGCCTTGAGCTAACAGAAACTGGTATCACTTCATTGGTTTAACTGAGTTTAAATGGATGATCATTATCAAAATGGGGTCCTTTATTGCCTTTAGTTATAGTGATACCTTATTTAGGTGTATGTACACATGTCCAGCCAGGGATTAAGGCTGGAAAGGATTCAAAAGAAATCCCTTTCACTCACTATTCGTGGTCACAACATGCTCTTTCCAATATCACATTTCTGGGTTTTTTTTGTTTTGATTTTTTTTTTGGCTTTTCTAGAGATTTTGAACTCCTGTTGTCTTTTAATTGGTGGTGTTACAGAAATTTGTGTCGTTAAAGTCTACACTGGACTTCTGAGAGGCTGCTGAATAATAATATTCATGGAATTAATCCCACCAGAGGACCTAGAAATGTAGGGAATGCTGCATAACTCAGGATCATTTCTTCAACATAGCTGAGGTTTCACTGAAACTCAGAAGAGCATCCCCCAGTGCAGGGAAATAATAGTGTAAGTATCCCATCATGTGGATAGACAGTAATGCAGAAGGAGATGAAGTCTTGAAATAACATATTTTGGGACAAAAATTTCTGTCAAAAGTTTAATAGTTATATGTAGATTTCCAGTAGAATTTAACTTACCACTTTATGCTGTCAACCTGTACAATTTTTTGTCACTAGCAATACTCAGTGCATTTTAAAGCCAAAGCTGTTTTCCTGAATGTTTCCACAAATTGCTAGACTGTGTTACTTTATAATTTAGTCTCATTTGACTGAAACTCATGACACGTAAAACCTCTAAAATAAGTTAACAGTGACAATAAATGAATTTGAACAATGGTGGTAACAACTAGAATATGAAGAATTTGTGATTTAGTCTGAGCATTACTTTGCACTTATTTTCACGTAATGCTACACTTACGGGGAAGGAGGGATTGTGGTGTTTGTTTGCACATTCCATGTACTTCCCACAGTCTTGTAATGCTGCTAAGATTAAAATAAAATTTCTGCTATGGAGAGCATCTATTGTAAAGATACTTAATTGGACATCTATTTTTAAAGTAAGGGTTATTGTTTTCATGTAGTTCAGTATCATTTTGTTGTATTCAGTGTAATATAGGGAGGGCTGAGTATTCTTCCCTTGCATGAACAAACATTGAGGTGCTCAGTACAATAGATATTGCATTCTCACTGCAACTTTGAGATTATTGTGATAAGAACTATGCACAAAATATGTGCTTATTTACTGCTTGGTTATCAATATTTCTTACTGTTTTTAATTACCATGGGTTTTGCACCTTATCCTTCAAGAGTTTACATGTTAAGGTATAACTTAGAAGTCAATGAGTCTATTCCCATTTGGAAATAAAAGATTAAAGAGCAGATTTTTTGAGTATAAGCAAAAAGAACGATGACAACAAAAACAACAAAAAAGAGTATTTATAGTGTTCACCACCAGATGTGTTTTATACTATCCTAACATTTGGAGATAGTGAATCAAGGTGCTAGGTGCACAGGTAAGAAGTGTGAGTATAGGTGTGAGTGTTTGTATAAAAGTGCTTTATAATACGAGCAGAGACAAGCTTTCCAATGTATTTTTAGCATGTACTTTCTAAACAGATGGTGAAACAAAGGCTTTCCTAATGTTACTTTTGAGTTAGAAGCAAAATATGACTATGCTAACAATACTGCTGTCATTATAATATTTTTAAAAAATCCTTATCTTTGAGTACAACTAAAATATCACTCTGACTTCTGAACAGGCAAACCATAAAGATTTTACAGGAATACTTGGATCAAAGGCCGAATTTCAGTTTTGTCTCTGTTAAGTAGTTAGTGGACTAAAAATAAACTGCGACTGGTAAAAGTGTCTGGCAAAGATAAAAGTGAGGGGTAAAAGACTGGTAAAAGAAAAAATACTATTGTGATTGTTGGCTATTTTTTTCTTTTCAGAAATGTGACCCACAGCTAAAACAAGACAGGATATAGAACAACTGGATCACAGTATGGGTTCTGAAGTGGGTGGTCTTGGCCCATCTAATCAGGTTGAACAAAATCTATTCTGTCATGTCTATTTCCTCAAAATTTGCTTTGTATTCTCTGTTTTGTTTTTCCTTTCTTTCTGGTGTGAGAATATGTAACTCGTTAAGCACACTGACTCCAGTTTTATTTATCTTTCACCGCTATTTAATTTTAGTTTACATTATTGAAAAGTTTTATTTAATGGCTTTGTAAAGTATGAAAATTGTTTAAAAATGAGAAAACAACAATGAGAAATATGCAGCTTTTATATCCATTTTTGTATTATTCAGTTTAACACAATTTACAGCATCATGGCTAGCAACATAGTAATATCAGTGCAATGGAAAGTTTTGTATTGTCCTTACATTTGTAAAATGAAAGATTACATTCTTACTACCTTTTTCCAGTTACACAAGTGCTGTTTACGTATATAATTTCGAGTCAAGTGAGTGATTCCTCATTGCTTTGAGAGCTGAAGTTTCAGATAATAAGAATATATTACATTTTGCACTGAACAGCTGGTGAGACTCACAATGTTTGTTAAAAAGTAAAAAGTATTTTAGTAACATTTGTTTAAGCATGAGAAATCAGGAAGCTCTATTAAATTTTTGTCGTCATGATTCCTTTGTAGTAAAAATGATAACTATTCTAAATCTCTAGAAGCAAGGAAGAAACATTTATTATTTACCGAAGTCTTGCCCAATCCCTGCTTATATTGCATCGGACAAATCTAAAATTAAGATGAATACTCCTTTGTTCTAGATTCTACAGCTCTATAAAATGATTGAATAAAAAAGAATATTCCAAAATTTCCACAGAAAACACTCCCAGTAATCAATTTTAGAATTTTGGACATACAATATTAATTTTCCTTTGACTTCAGTGGAAATTTTCAAGGGTAGAAAAAACTTTTTTAGATGATTCTGAGCCAAACTGTACAAATAGTTAATACTATAGCCTAGGTTGTAAAAATGATCACTGGAAAGTCTGTGCTTCATTTCCTCTAGTATTTCATGTTGTTGGTTATTGCCTGTTGCATAAGTTTATCACACAAATAAACAGAGGCAGATTAATTTCCAAGCATTCTTCACAATTGCTGTTCTACAAATTGTTCTAGAACAATGACTGAAGTCAAATTGTAGTCAACACTGAATAAGTGGGACCTGGCTTTTGAGAGAAAAACAATATGCCTAAACCAGTCACCAGAGAAAAACAAACCACTCACCATTACAAAAGAGAAGAAAAAAAAAAAAGATGATGCAAAACTGAAATTAAAATTTTAACTACAAGTAAAACATAACTGTGGGCATCACTTGCAGCATAATTCAAGCATCTCAGATGCCAGCAAGGACATTCCTAATCACATCTGCTTGGGCATCATCAGCATTTGTCCTAACCTTTGTCCTAACCTTTGATTCTTTTTCTACTTCTTTTGAATTTATACCTTTAATCACTACCTCCACCAGTTGCTATCATAAAAATATGCTGCATCACAGTTTTAGACATGCTGTATTTGTTAAGTGCAAGTAGTACAGAAATTTCAACCCAGGCCAGTCCAGCAGGTGAGATCCTTTCAGTCCTTTTCTGAGTTCCTCAAGACCTGAGGAACAACTGAGCTTCAGGGCTGTCCATCAGTTTTCTTCGATATCTCTCTCAGCCCTTGGCTGTCTGCTCCTCGTTTTATATCTCTGCACTGACTTCCTTCACTATGGGTTCCAGCTACCCATCTGTTTTTGCTCTCAATTTTTATGTAATTTGCTTGGCACTGCCTAAATCTCAAGACATACTTTGTTTTTAAATAACACTCAGCAGCTTCTTTGCTGTTCATCACTCTTGTCTTTTAAATGTCTTAATAGTGTACTCTCTGAAGGCAATCACTAGAGAAAGCAGAGAAAACTTCTTGGAAACTCTTGGTTTTTTTCTTGCTTTTCCTAATCTGGTTGCTTCCTAGGTTGAACTGCGGATGTTCAAGAGTATTTGAACCCATTCAATTCTCAGAACACTTTTCAGAAACTTTCAAATCACCTTTTTATACACATGGGAAAGTGGGAAAATGTTTCAAAAGAGATTTATAGCACTTAATTGGTCATCCAGTTAGCAACAGGCATTGTTTCTGCCCACAATAAATTAAACTTAACAAACAAACTTCGTGCCAAGGTCAAGACTGGCAATATTGTGTATTTCCAATAGCTATGGAAGAGTGCTAGTAACCTGATGTGATTGTTTTTTTTCCCATCTGCTTATTGAAAGACCAATAGAAGAAAATGGCAAAGACAGGATTTTAAAGGATTCTCTCTCTCTTTATTAAAAGGAAATGAGCCAAAGAGAATAACTTTCCTATTGTTGCTTAACAGCGCATGGTGAATTGTAATAGTAATAATAAAGAATTATTGGGAAATGATGAAGAAACAGTAGAAAATGCCGGAATTAAAGTTTCCCATGGAATTTTAATTTTTGCCTTTGTGCATGCATTAGGATACAAACTGCAATCACACATTGTTATATTCTTTTTTTCCATAGTAGACCTCTCCATTTGATGAAAAAAAAAAGTGTTCACTTAGTAGTTTTTAACTAGTTAACTAGTTAACTAATTATTAACTATTTTGTATTAATTAGTTCACTGAATAGTTATTCAGTGTTTTCTTTCCAGTGAGAGGGCCATGTTTTATTGTTTTCATTAAAATCAGTAACTTAAAGATAAAATTATTCCTGTTATCTTACATTATTTATATGGTTTTAGCAATCCTAAATTGAAAAACTGATATAAGACTCAACTAAAAAGCAATTAAAAGATTAGAATAAAGCTGAGATTTCTTAGATACCCAAATTAACACCCACTTTAGCACCTTTGGCATTTTAGCACATGTTATTCACTAACACACTGCCTTTATCCATTTTGCACAGAAGAAAACTGCCATTTTCAGTATTAGTGATCTGTCCAAAGAAACTTTATGAGCCTTTTGCCTTATATCTCTGTCCTTTTGGAGATGGTGAATGTGTGGTCTGGTGAGCCTAGAAAAGAACAGAGCATGGGGAGGAACCTTTTGGTAACTACTGGTTGTATATAAACTGAAATTCTTCAGAGGGTTATAATTTGCTCAAATGCATGTGTTTTCACAGAGACAATAAAATAATCTATCTTATAAAAGGTTGATCATGTCCTTAGCAGTCTTCATATGGTCTGTCTAAGAATAAGGGGTTGAAAGGTTTCATAGCAGAGTAGCCTATATTTTTAATGAGGCAAAACAGATCTTTCTTTGTCTCATTCAAAGACAAAGGAAGAAATTCTACAAAAGTAGTAATCATCATTATGAAAAATTTCATCCCCTCAGAAAAGGTTTGGCAAGGGTATAAGTAAGCAAAAACAAGATTTTATCAGAATAGAAATTTTTGGGAAGTCTTAATCCTAGAAAAGATTAGCACTGTATAGAGAACAGCTGCCTGAAGCTGTAATTGAGCCAGTAAGATAAAGCTGGTAAATAGAAGGAGCTATTCTGAAGTACTTGCAGGCAAGGTACAGGTTCTTTCCACTTAATATACACCAGATACACATTTATGAATCACCTGTTCAGCTTAGTCCATAATTTGGGGAAGTTCAATGTGTAGTACCCTTACATAACACTTTCTTCTGAGTGGAAAAGTGTTTCAATCCTGTCGTGCTCTCAGTTTTTGAACCTCTTCCTTCTCTCATCCCAGATGACTTTCACACATGTAATGCATCTGTGTGTGAAACTGTCAAATTTTAGGCATTTTCGTTAAACACACAGCAACACTCTCCCCAGCAATATGTTTCACTACGACCATGTTAGATGTAGACTTTACTCTCTGTATTGACTCCCTATTGAATTCTGAATCAGGTTCAAGATCTTTCTGCTCACCTTCAAGACATTTCTAAGCCTGAAAAAAATCCAGGAAGACAACCATGCCTGGTTGTGCTCTTGTGCCATAAATAAGTAAGCAGTCTTTTACCTGGGGGTCTGAGGGACCGTTATAATTGTTATGCTTTCCACTCTGACTTCATAAAGCATTTCTCTGGCATTGTGTTTTCTGTTGTAAACACATGGCAACATGCATGCCAAACAAACAAATGAACAAACAAATGGAAAACACCACACCAATACCAGACTCTCCCCTACATCTTCCCCAGGGAGAGAGAGGAAAACAAACAATATGCGACAGATGTTAGTCATGTTGCTTAATGCTTCATAAAGATGCTCAGATGTCATAGAAATGACCACAACAAAAAGACATAGAATGAAAGAACAATCTAGTTTGCAAGAAATCTGAAGAGATCTCTTGTCCAATCTCCTGTTCACGTTAGGGTCAACTATGAGATTAAATCAGTTTGCTGGAGGTTTTTTCCAACGAGGTCTTGAAAATTTCCAAGGACATACATAGCTGGGTCTGATATTACAGGAATACAGAGGATTGATTGTAGTGGCATCGTGTCTGCAAAGTCACTTTAATTCCTTGATTTTATTATGTTTGAAGAACTCTGAGATGACCAATTATAAAAAAAAAAGCACGGAAAGCCAAAGATCATAATAAACTAAAAGGAGGGAAAATTAACAGAATAATATTATTTAAAAAAATCCACACACAGTAATTGGAATAAATATAAATTGTAGATTTTATGTAGCACAAAAACACAGAATATTTATACGATAATGAGTAAAATATGTCAGTGACAAACATGTGCTGTGAGGTTTGCTTATCTATTCTTCAAATTAACCTGTGTATTTGCTTTCTAAGATGCTTTGTTAGTGTTGTGATTCATGCTTTGCAGTGACTGACAAGGATACAGCCTCTAAGTGTCAGCCCAGCCTGATGCATGGGCAGCTGAGTCACAAATGCCCGTTTGCAATTTGCAGTGCAGTATTTTGAGGAAAATCAAAACTGGTGATTGTTTTACTGTAAGAGACTTTGTGATAAATGGAGATGGTTGCACTACTGCTTTGCAAAGGGCAGGTGAGCAGCTCCATGCTCTGCTCTCCTCAAACCCCAGTCAGAAACCTCAGGTCTGGGGTTTCTGCTCCTTGAGATGCTTAGATACAAACTGTGACTATCAGTAAGGACAGTGGTAGAGCTTTGACAGACTAAATCCATTCTTTGGGAGCCCTGGAACAGGATACATTACACCTAGAAAACCTTGGGAGCCCTCCAGGAGTTCACAGCTGGGGCCTTGTGAGACTGATCCTCTTGCCGTATCACCTCATTATGATGAAATTGGTGGATACTGGGATCTGGTTTGTGCTTCAAACTTTGCCTCTCGGTTATGTTAGCAAATAGCATAGGGTGCTATAGCTCAGGAAACAAATCTTACTGTGCAATTTGTTCCTCTTGGGGAACTGGCTCGAGCAACTCTTTTGCTGAGGGAGGCGTCAGGGCAGAATGCTGACACCAATGTTCCACCAAAGTCAGGACAGCAAACCAACTTCAGTGATGACTCCTGTGGAGGGCTTGCTGTTGTTTATTAAATACTTTACTTTTTCCTAATTATTCTAAATGGAAACACTGGTCACTTAATCCCTTGTCACTGCAAACATCAAAAATCTGTCCATACCCTGGAAGGGGGTGCATCTGTCCACGCTACTTATGTGCAGTTTGAATTGGCTTAGCACGCTGCTGTTTACATGTACCTGCAGTGATAAGTAAATATTTGCATCAACTCCTATTGCTACCCGACCTGTGAAGCAGGGACAGGGCGCTGCCTCCTCACAGGTGTGCACGGGGCTGCAGTGCCCTTGGGCCCATTCGCACCAGCTGCAAACCCTGTTAAATGAGGGCCAGCTGGGAAGGGGGTGGGGGAAGTGTTATTGTTTCCTTTCAGCTTCTCTGAAGGAAAATACTCTGAGGCAGGGCATTCTGTAAGGATTCATGTTTTCAGGAGAGGGATAATGGCCAGCAAGTGGAGTCTAATGGGACAGAAGCCCTTTCTCATTTTATTTTTCTCTGA
Organism: Tinamus guttatus; assembly: GCF_059628265.1. Classification (NCBI taxonomy): domain Eukaryota; kingdom Metazoa; phylum Chordata; class Aves; order Tinamiformes; family Tinamidae; genus Tinamus; species Tinamus guttatus. The sequence continues at coordinate 30,933 of NW_028289627.1, forward strand.
GAAGTGCCTGAATGTGGTGCTGGAGGAGGCTGCTGTGTCAGAATGACTCCCTGGAGGGAAGGTAGGTGAAGGAGAGCAGGGCTCCTTGAGGTGTCACTAGCCCTGCATGCAGGGCCATGGTGGGGAAAAAGCCACTAGGTTCACTTTAGCTGCAGGGTGGGGAAGGAGAGTGGGAGTGAAAAAAGGAATGCAGCTCCAAAGAGGAAGACATTCCTGCATATGGTGCAGGAGACAGGTCTATGAGCATAGAGTGTGGCTATAGTGTTTGGGGTCTGTGGTGATACTGAGTTGGTTGGTGGCACAGCATTGGGAATGCTGGGACTGGTCAGCCCACTGTGGTTGTGTGTCTGCATTATAAGAAGTCAGGAGGAATTAGAAATCTCCTCCGTATCATGAGCTCGGGCCCTAAGAAAGGGCGCTGAGTCTCCTGGGAAGGGAGACCTTGCTGCAGTGCTTATGATTCCTCTCATAGTCTTACCTGCTCTGTGGATCTGAAAAACAGCGGCCACAAGTTAATGATCTGTATAGCCTGAAGAAACATTACGGGTAGTGAAGTGTTGAAAAGGGTGGTAAACCTGGTTATATATGGAAAAGTCAGCAGTGAGGGTAAGATTTTTGTCTATTTTATTTCCCAGATGGTTTCTTTATTTACATATACTTTCAATCTGAGGAATGGCACAGCTTACAAATACAAGTTAATTGGATCTCCTGTTTTGGCAAATCAAGGACTTGCATGGTTTTAAGGTCTCCAGCTCAAAAAGTGAACACTCCATCAGAAGACCTTCATCTTTTACATCCGAAGAGATGCTATGCACCTGTGCTGTCAGATGCACCAAACTTTTCCTTCCAGCGAATGCTAGTCTCTGGAGAAAGTTTGAGTTGGCTTCTGAAACTTGTCCTGTTCTGAACTATTGCAGAATGATCTAGGCTGACATTTAAATGATGCAAATAATATCTATGAGTTCTTCAGGCTGTTTCCCACTTTACTCAATGGGAAGGGCTATCAGCTTGTCTCTGGGTAAGCATTTCTACTTTTCTCCAAACAGTTTCTGGAGCAACTGATAAAGATTTAGTCAGTCAAAAAGTTAACCATTAACCGTTGTGAGGATCCATGCAAACTATGAAGATTTTTCCAACACCTGCTTTAAAAATAGTAAATAATACAAAAATTGCATCTAATTTTTTGGAAAGTTTTTCATTTTTGTTTCAGAGCACATAGACTGAAAGCCAGTATAATACTCCTTAAAAATCAAAGTCCTCAATTGTCTTTTAGAAATAGCAGTATGTGTATACTATGCAAGGTTGTCTTATTTCCCAGTCAGATTGGAGACCGCCTTGCCGTGTACTGAAATGTTAAGCCCTGATGTTTCAATAATTGTTCTTTACTTCTTGATGCTGACTCCTGTGGTTAGGAATTGCAATGTCTTAATAGACAGTAATTTGCTTCCCTTAATTCTTTGCAAATAAATTTCCGTGCTAGAAGAGAAAAAGGAAAATAATCAGTCTAGTAGTATCTGCATAGAGGAAAGAGAAGAACAAAAAGGAATGGAAGATGTCTGAGATGCCAACTAATTGCCTGTAATGATATCTTTTGACCTGAAATGAGCTCTGCTGATGCACCTCTGATAGGGAAGAGGGCTGTAAGCCTCCTGTCTCCTTTGCAGTGTTTTTGATATGAGTGCAGCCTTACACTATTATGAAATGGGACTGTGGGACTGCAAATTCATGTTACCTGGCTTTCCCTCATTTGTGATGCTGGGGAGGCCACTGCTGCAGTATTGTGCCCTGTTTTGCACCTCCATTTGCAGAAGAAAGAAAAGAAACCAGAGTCTGGCAGAGGGGTAGCAAGTTAGCTGGTAGAGCATAATCTTGTGAAGGGAGTTTGAGGTAACTGGGCTTGCTTAACCTGGTGAGGAGAAGACTAATGTGTGATCTAAATACAACTCTCTTAGGTGGTAGTAGTATAGATAACAGAACTAAACTTGAAGGTTCCAAATGATATATGGGATGAGCACTGCAAATTGCTTGACAGGCTTTGCTTGGATGTTAGGAAAAACATTACCTAGAAGGTAATGCAGTTCTGGAGTAGGTCACTCGCCCAGATTCTGGACGTCCATTCCTGAAGGTCTTCAGGTCATGGCTTATCTGATCTGCCGTTGTCAATGCTTTTTGGGAAGGGAGTTGAACTAGAGAACTCTAGAGATGCCTCCCAATAACTGTTTCCATATTTTTTTTTTTAAGTGTTTTGAAGTTTTGCATGCAAGTCTCTGTGTCAGTAATTCAGAGAGATTCATGTGCTGTGCTGTAAGTCCATGCTTTATTAGCCTATTTTAGATAGGAACATGGATGACTTCCACTCGCCTCTGCAGGCATTCTATCGAGCTCTCATATTTTACTCCATGTTTCTTTGACTCATTCTGAAGAACACTTTCAAATAGCATCAGAAATTACTTTTTTTTTTCTTTTTTTCCTGGTCTGTTAAAACTGAGAAAGAAAGGAAATTATCATCTGACAAACTTAATTGTTGTCTGCTTCAGGTTAGATTTTTCTACTTTTCCAGCTGATGAAAAAGTTGCTAACAGAAGATGCGCTTACAAGCAAGGGTGTAAGCAAGGGTGGATGTGTTGCGCAAATTAACTCCTACTTCCACTTGGAGAATGAGAATAAACCACAGGACATGGAGTGGCTTTCTAACCAATATTTCTGTGATCCTATGAGGTCTGGGGTATGAGGGTTTGGGAAATATTTGGGGGTTTTGTTTGTTTGCCTTTTTTTTTTTTCCCACTCCTATCTTCCAATAACCTCATGTCCTCAGAGTAACCCCCACAGTTCAGTATAGCTGGTAGGATCTGCTTAAGTAGTGCAAATGGAGAAATTTGGCTGTTGCATAAGCCTAGGGAATGAAGCTCTACAGATAGGTTTGTGTGGATCCAACCCACTTTGCATTTAGTTTAAACTGTTGCCACAGAACAAAGTGAGATCATGCAGTGTTCACTCAATACAAATAGATGTTATGAGAACTTAAGAGTCCAGGGTGTTACATTGTAATGCTAATGACTGCTTTTATTCCTGGGTAGATCAAAAGAAAGAGAATGTGCCAAAGTTGGTGAGGTGGGCTAAAAAAGGGGCTGATGTACATTCTTGTGTTAACAGGATTGACATGCATACACTTTTTTTTTTTCTTCTCCATGCTTTAGAAATAAATCTGTTTTTCTAGCTAAAAGGAATCAAGTGCAGACAAGTATGGTCAGCATGCATCCTGTTCACAAGCAGCAGTCCTTGATTTCTTCATACAGAAAGCTTGAGAAATTGGCTCAAAGGCAAACAAGTAGTACAGAAAGATGAAAACCAGTTGCAGCCATTGGATATGATTCATTAACAAATTGGTGAGTCAGCAGGCTTAGGAACTAGGAATGATTTGTAGTATAAAATAGCAGACCTCAAGTCACTGGAGCAAAAACCTTAAATATGAATAAACTGTAAGAATTCCTGTAACTTAGTGTTCCTGTGGTTTGCTGTCCAGAAATATGAAATAATCAAGGGAAAGAATTTCAGCATGGGCACAGGGAGTTCTCTTGGCAGCTGGAATGTAATCCATGTTCTTACTTGCATTGTTAGAAAATGACAGGGAAAACCATAGCCACTTCCAGCAATCTAAGCTGGAAAGGAAATATTTCACAGGACCTACAAAAGCTTGAATCAGACATACCTAGTAAATTTCCACTTGAGAAAATACAATGAACTTCACCCAAAATCATACTTATGATGATAATCAGATGACTTTAAGATGTTTAAAAAATTATCTCTAGTAAGTTAAGTTATTTTACCTTGACTTTAAATACCAACATGCACTTAATTTTAGCCTAAACTATGGCAAACAATTCTATTTGCAATTTGGCCCTGAACTGATTAACTTCTAGACAAGGATGATTTTAAAGAGGACAAGTACCAGAAAACAGTATTCAAGTGCTTGTACCTTCTGAAGTGTCTATAGTACAAAAGACAGGCCTGATTCTAAAGACAGTTGTTGCTGTTTGCTGCATGTAGAGTTGAAACTTGGGTAGTTACTTAATGGTCAGTTCTGTTAGAAGTGCAAATCTGTGTTAACTATAATATGTTTGGAAGAGTTCCTGAAAGTTCTTGCTACATTGCATGCCTTCAAAGGGCAGTGAAGGATGGTGCAAGGTCTTTAGCAGGTCACACAGCAACAAGGTGATTAAATCAGGATGGCAAGTTTCACAGATGTTTGAGCTGAGGGCAATGTACATTGAAATGTTGCATGAATGCTTTTAGTTCATTTACTGAATTCAATGGGAATGACTGAGTCTTATACCACTACAATATTAGAGGTGGGAGGTCCCACAGATCATTGTCCTGTTCATATCTATTTTGTCTTTAGGTCAATGTCTAATTACTATTTCATGGCTACCTTTTGAATCTAAGTGGGCAGCTAACTGCCAGCGAAATAGCCCTCAAATTAATCTTTGAAGTAGCAGAAGATCTGTTGTGTGAGAGCTTCTGCTTTCTTGTGTAATTGACCCCTGACTGAGCCTTGGAAGGAGGGGAGCAATGAAATGCAGATGCAAGGTTTCACTCAGAAAAGAAAGCAGAAGGCCGGATGCAGAGGTGCCTAATGGAATCAGTGAATAAAAAGCATGTAGCTGTAAAGCAAGACCGAGCAAGACTGAAGATGAAGAGGATGAAGGCAGCCATGGTATACTGTAGTGCCAGCAACAGCAAAAAATGTCTCTTTGAAGTTGATGCTTAGATAAAGCTGAAGAAGCAAGAATTTGCTGAAGTTATTCTTTTTTTTTTTTTTGGGGGGGGGGATTAATCTTTTAAAAATTCCTTTGTCTTTTGTTCCTTAAAACAGCAGAAAAATTTTGTAATAGGTTCTTTTAAATGCCATTGTAAAGACATTTGGCCAGATTTAGTTGACAAAATCTATTAGATAACAAGTAACATTCTTTGAGGGCTGACTATGAACTTAAGCTCATCTTGTTAGAAGGGTAATATTCATTCAGTGACTGACAGCAATACATTTTTCTACAGCAAGTTTGCCAAAATGTTTTTTGTGGTCTCTGGTGACACATCAAGCAGTGTAATAGGCACTCATCCAAACCTTACTCTAAATGCTAGTTAGCCTAAAAATGACTTTTGTTTAAATATAAGTCTGTATCTTAATAAATAGGATTCTTCATTTAACCCATATCAGTTAACATGGATAGAGAATGGTCCTGCTGAGCGATGTGGCCTTGTGAACAACAGATGTGATGTAATTTGTGTGGCCAGCCAAGATGAATGAGAACTAACTGGGAATGGGCAGGGAGGAATCAGCAAAGCACCTGTTCCCAGACTGTGGTGTTGCAGACAGGCATGTCGTTCTCTTATCTGACCTCCACTGGAGTGACATTTCTGTCTGACTCAACTTTCATGAATTCTTTGGTTCATAAATGGCAAAGCCAAACAGGACTGCCATGGTGCAGTCTGACCTGTGAAGCCTTTGTGGGAGAACTTTCCTTACTACTTGTTTATGTGTAACTTTAATAATGAAATAAAACTCAATTCTTGATTATTATTTTTTAATATCTTTATTTCTAAAGCTAAAAAGAAAGAATTAAAAAGCTTCCACAATTAATTATTTTAACCAGGCAATATGTGTCTTATGCTTGTTAGGGCTCCCAAATACCAGGGACAAATTCTTGCTAAGAAAGCCTGGGAAAGTTGACCTGGCAGTATGCCCTGATGCTCAAGTAATAACAAGTTCTGTTGGGCTTGTAGGGTGGGAGCAAATTCCAGTAGGAAACACCAAAAATACTACTAGTTGGGTTCAATGGCTAAATCCCACCCCACTGGTCTAGCTTGTGCTAGCTTCAGATCTCATGTACCGCATGCCCATGATACTTCTTCACTTCTCTTCTACAAAATACCTAACATTCTCGGTGTTGTCCAAGTCTTCTTTCTTTTCTACTTGCTTAAAACCATTTTGCAGTCCTCTTGTTCTCCTTGTGGTTTGAGATGATAATTTTTTTAAAAACAACTGTCATAAATCAATCCCCAGATCTTCCTGATTATAACCCAATTGAAGCCCCATTCCAATAACTGGGCCTATTCAGGCTTGTGAAACTTATCAGAAATTGCTTGCCTTAAAAAGTCTCCTCGGTAAAGTGTCTGGGCTTCCAAAGGAAAATCACTGTAAAAAATAATACTGCTTGTTCTGTCTCTTTTTCCCAAAAGAAATAATCATTGTAAGAACTTTTTTTTTTTTAACAGAAAAAAACTTTTAATGATATTTTGGAAGTTGGACTATCAAGACAGACTAGGCAAAGGGAATGTGGGAGGAATGTTATCTATAAAAAGCAGAAAAGATCAGTGCTTGAGAACAGAACAGTTGCTTTCCCATACCAGGGTTTTTTACCCATCAAGCCTGCCCTGCTGTTAATAGGAGCCAGTAATGTTCGCAAGCATTCCTCCAGTGAGCAACTTTGTGAACAAACTGCATTAGAAAGCTTCTCCCTAACCACAAACAAAACTCTTTTTAGACACAAATATAGTACCTATGGCTGAGGCAATTCCCAAGCTACAAAGTGCTGCAGGCTGAGAATACTTTGTGGAAGAACTGGGCCAGTATTATGATACTTAGTCCTTCCTCAGGCATTACTTGGTGGCCACAGCAAAATGAGTTAAGTGGTACTCCTGGCCTGAGTAAGGCTATTGTGTGAGTTAATATCCCATATGTTTTTACAAGAGATTTCTACCACTTTGCAGACTTGGAGAAGTCTTACAAATAGGATTCAGTAGGAGAGGCATTAAATATCTGCTCTGCATTCTGAGGATTAAAGACAGACATAAATAAATAAGGAAACCTTCAAATTTGCGGGACTGAGAAAGGGAGAGGTGAAGAGGTGAGCTCCATTTCTTACTGAGATACATATATATATGTGGTTTTGTATGATTCACCAGCTATGTGATTTTTCGTGCAGTTTGTAGTGTATCTTCAGGAAGGTAAAGACAGTCTGAGAGAGAAGCTATTTTGAAGTGTCCTGACATATGGATCCAAAACAGATTGGAGTCCATGACAAACTTATTGGTTTCTATGCTCAAGCTTAGTGATTTGACAACTAAGCTTCTCATGTAATTTCTGACCCAACCTTATTAATGGTCACTGTAAATTTTCTGTACTATCTTGTAGCTTTAAAAAACAATGTTTGTATTTATTTCCCTTCTCCAAGAATGTTTGAGAGAAGACTAAGAGCAATCAAATGTGTCCGATCAATCTGAATTCACCTCCCATGAACCCAGGTGACCAACCCTTATGTGGCATTCAATGAACCCCACTAACAGTTCAGAGTCCCTATGTTTCCATGTATCTCTAATCATTCCTTACCTCAATAGTTATTCTGCAGAGAACATTTGCTCTTGACTGCTGTGTAGGTCAGGATGGTGTAATAACTCTTATCTCCTACCTTATCCATGTATTGCTTTTTTTGTTGTTTGTTTTTCTCTGCACATTGGTACTACCTTTTTTTTTAAAAAAAAATATTTTAAATTATCTCAATTGCAAAGTGATTCTAGTCTGAGAAACTATCATTACTCTTTGATCTGGCCACACTGAGCTTAGATTGTGCTTCTCAAAGTGGAAACTTCCATGGGCCTCGTTCTGCTAGACAATCAGTTTGCTTATAAAAAAGAGTACAGAAATAAACACTGATAAATGAAAATGAGAAATTGTGCACTTCATCAAGGGAATTTTTTAGCTATATATCCTGCCATTGGAAGATTTTGCCCCTGGAGAGTCTGTCTCACAGTGTCTGTGGACATTTTTAGGACACTGTCTAGTAGGATCTAGTAGGAATTAAGTTCCTAGGTGCCATTGAGTATCTTGGCCTATGATCACAATATATACTCTGTTTTGTTCTGTGTTACCACTGTATGAAGTTCTGATTCTGTATCTGCTGATGTCTTCAAGAAATCCTTCTCTACAATATGTGTGATCTAAGTCAGTCTTCTGCAGCTGTAGAGATAGTGGTGTAAAATAACCATGTACTCACATTACTCAGTTTTTAATATTAGAAGTTTATTGTGTGTCAGAGTGTTTTGTCTGAAGAGCTTTATGATTCTGGCCCATATATTCTACTCTGTAGCATGTACTCATTGCTAGATGAAAGGAATCCAACATCCTTAGTCCAGTCAATGGTGCTTGCTTATTTTCCTGAAGAGCACCTGGAAGATAGAGAAAATGAGTGCACTATAAAAATATACATCATTGGTCTTTGTGTTCTCTTATTCCAAAAAGAGAAAAAATAGCAGAACAAAAATAGAAATAAAGCTTTTAAAGATCTAGAAATCCTTAATTTTTATTATATCACTTCAATGAAATAAAGAGGAAATCATGAAAGTGGTGTTCTTGTATGTTAATCGAAAGTCTTTGCCTACTTTTTAGACACTTGAATGTAGACTGGAGAACTTTTATTTTTTTTTCCACGCTATCTTCCATGACCTTGTCTTTAACAGCACATCCAGTTGCTGGAAAAACTATTGTTTTGCTTCATACCAGGGATTACTAATGTAGGCTGAGACATCAGAGAGGGATCAGATGAACTCATAAAAGAAAGTCTAGCTTTCATCCCAGTACCCTCCTCAGTAGGAAATAAATGAGTCAAAGAGAGCATCGGGAAAAAAAATAATTTAAAAGCACATTCATATTAACTAGGAAAGCTTCCTCATACTCTTTTGAGATTTTTAGATGCTCTGTCTGGCTCAGATTCAGAAAAGCATTTTTGCTCAAGTAAGTACATAAAAACACATTTATCTGCTCTTGAACCTCATGTTGCTGAAGTCTCTGGAGGCCTCCACCCACCCTTAAAATGCAAGCAGAGGGCTGGAGGAGATAACTCTGAACTTGCTGAATCTCTCCAACTTTAGTTGAACATCAAAGTGAAGCACAGTCCAAGCAGCCCCATAAAATGTTTAGTACCTGCACTACTTACCTCTCCCTCTCACCACAACCTGTATGATAGTGCATTACTAAGTTGAGTTCTTGAGTGAATATGCAAAGCTGGAATGAGCTAGCTCAAATGTTTGTGAAGACTGTTTTTGAGAAATATCATTTCCTCTGTCAAGCAGCATATTGATTTTTAGTGCCAAATGAATTCCAGAATGAAGTAGACGTGACATTGATTTCCCTTCATGTACATTTATACTTTGTAAAGATGCCTATTCACATCTAGGTTTGAATCAGGTTCAATTGTCATTCATATTACTTGAAAGTGGTAAACTGGAAGACATTGCTCCTCATCTGCCCTTCTCCAAGCAATTCTGCCTTAATAAGTAACTTGTAAATAGCCATACAATCTACAGACTTTTCCTCCCATGCAACAGACTGTCATACAAATAGTGTCCAGTGAATAATTGATTTCTTTGTGGCTGAGCTAAAAGAACTAGAAAGAGTGTGTGTTTCTGTTGCACTCCTAACTGATAATATTTGAAATATTTGCAGATCTAAACAATTATGTTTGGATAGAACAGAGTATAACACTTTGTTTTGAATAGCTATCACTTATAAGTCTTATTTTTCTTCTTTTTTTCCCTGTATTTCCTTGTTTCTCCTACCTTACTACTTTCATAAAGGCTCCTTTATGCTCTAACCTTTTGCCTCATCTGCTCTAAGTGAATGAACATGGCACACATTTCTCTGCCTTGTGAAGGTCTGGTTAGCATTTCACACAGTGTGCTTCATACCCTTTTGAAGTGAGTGGAACTAAACACCTTTGAACTGGATGCGTGAAACAGGTAGCATATTGTTACAAACCAAGACGAAATCAAATTTTTAAAAGAAATGAGTATTCTGGATACTTGTATAAAACATAGCCAAAGTTTTACCAAGCTCATATTCAGCAGCAAATTTTATATTAATAGGTCACTGTATCACAGATGGATGTGTTCTGTTCCTCGTTTATTTTTTGTTTTGTTTTTTCTCCCTCTCTGAGTGGCAGTGTCCTCTAGAATGATCAGCTATCATTGCAGGTTGGAAGGCAAACCTGCAGTAAAATTGGATTAAGTTGTATGTAATTTTGTGTATTGAAGGAGAAGAAAGGAATGGATACAACCCAAAGCAGACTTGTCTCCGATAGCAAGCATGCATCTAACACTGGCATTCTCTGACACACCACCATGCAAAATGCAGTAAAAGTACTTATAAAAATAAGAGCTAAAGCAGTAAAAAGTAGCGATGTCTTAATAAAGAATAGGAATGTATACTATTTTAAGAATTCAGCCAATCCATCCCTGTGTTGTTCTGTGGGAAGGGACAGAAGGAAAAACCAGTGAAAGTGAACAAGAAGACTGAAAAAATGAAAACAGAGAATTTGCAAGTAAAGATCAGTTTGTCATTGTATGCAATGTTTTGGCCTTAATATTACTATTTTGAGGTGATTTAGCATCTCCGTTATACAAGTCATTGTTGAATTCCATAAGATAACTAGAATTAGCAGCAGTAAGGTGAAGCAGGATCTAAGCAGTATTTCTGTTTTTTGTTTAGAGTAAAAGAGAAAAAATATTCACTTATCATAGCTGAGGATACACATATATATATTTTTTTTATTTAAAACCTTTATTTAAAACACTGCTGTAGTCAATAAATTCTTTGGGCCATTAAGTTACTTTTATTAAATCTTAGAACACCATGGCATTTCCAAAGAAAAAGATGTTAGGTTTATGTCAAATGCTATAAAGCATAAACAAGTCGCCAGCATTAAGGCATGATAGAGCCTGGCCTGTAAAAAGTAGATTAATGAAGCTCCAAGGCAAAAAAATAAATAAAAAAATAAAAATAAAAATAAAAGTGCAGTGCAACTGTACCCGTCAACCTATGTTTGTGGAAAACAGATAGAGCAAAACAAAGATGTTTTCTTCTGCAATAAGAGATAACTCGCCTGGATCCCACCCTGTGCCATGTGCTTTAGGTTTCCCTGATTGAGCAGCGGGGTTGGACTAGATGATCTCTAGAGGTCCCTTCCAACTTCAACCATTCTATGATTCTGTAATATGGTATGATGTAACATGAACTTCTGAAAAATATCTACTATAGTATCACACAACACTTACACTGAGAAACTAGAAAAGTGCAGTAGGTGGATGAAGAAATGGATTAGAGAGTGACCTCAACACTCAGCCATAAGGTACTGGGGAATCACAGTCACATTTTGTATTTTCTTCCTGGTAGAATATTAAAATAGTACAGGATTAAAAACATAAAACTTACTGATATAAGTGGATGATGGCACAAGGACTGGGGCAAAGGACTTCCTTATGATATATAAGAGGAAGAACAATGTAGTATAGTCTTGACTGATTTATAACTCATTGCAAGGACATGCCAGTTTGAATAGAACCAAGTTTAAAATCCTACTTCTGAAAACAAAGCACCATATCTCTGAGTATAAAGGCTATAGTTTCAAAAATGGATATTCTCTCTTATGGAAAATGGCAGCTTAAAACGAAGACTTGAGTCTACCAAAACATGGTAGATAATCTGTTAGCCATGAGTCTACAGCACAGCTCTGCCACCTGAATGTTTGATGCCATCTTTGGCATACCAACAGGTCTGGGGAATTTTATACTACTTCTGTACGTAGGACTTGCTGCTGTGACTAGTCATGATGTCCTCAGCATCTTAAACTGCTGGAAACATAGGTCACTTTCCTAAAAAAGCTACAAAAGCTACCAAAAACACCTTGTAAATGCAAAAAAAAAAAAAGGGGGGGGGGGGATGGGGGAGAAGGATCTGTTTTATTAGTTTAGAGCAGAGTTAGGGTCTAGCCTTCAACCAGTATCTACCAGTTAGCATTCCTTCAGCTAGTTTTCTAACTGATAACCATATCTGTATCTCAAATATTTTGATCTCCTTGGTATTTGCTTCAGCTTTTAATCTATTTTAATACTATTTTAATAGTATTGTAATATCCAAGAAATGAGCTCTCTCCAGTTATCAGTATCTTAAAGACAGTGTGTGCTTCCTCTCCTAGGCAAGTTAAATTTGCTGATCACTTCTCTTGTAAGTCTTGGGGGAGGGGGAAGGAAAAAAAAAAAAAGTGAAAGTTTGCTTCACACCTATGACATTCTTAAAAACACTAGTATTTACATATCACATAAAAATGTAGCAGAACAACTTTTGTCACTATATTAGCAATAATTTAGGTATAATGAACAATTCCAATTTGGGTTCACTTTAGCCGATGGATGTCACTGTTGTTCCATTGCATATTTGAAATAGAATTCTGCTTGTCCTGAAAAACATTTCTCTGCTTAAATGAAGCAAAGCTGCAGGTAGGATTTTGCACTGATAGAGACAATTAGGTAATGTAAGACTATGACTTAGAACATTTTACCTCGTTAGACAGGAAATTTTGTACTATTTGCTCAGGAAAGCTCTTTAACTATTATCCAAGGGTACTATTATCCCATTGATGCAATCTGATGTAAAATTGTAAGACTGGTTAGAAGAGAAGGATTGGTAGGGGAAGATATAAAGCCTTAAATCTTAGGAATGTTTGTATTTGCTCTAAAATGGAGTAAGAAGCAAAAGAAGTGTCAGAAGAGAGAAAAATGACATCTTAGAAGTTTGCAGCTGAATTTACCCCTGTCAGATTAGCAGTAAAGATTAAGAGGGTTTTTAGTAAGTAATAGTAGCAAGGAAAGGATCAGCTGGTACTGGGTGAATGATTGCTCTGAAAGCAGAGCCAGGACACAACCCAGCTGGAAACCCTTTATTATTATTATTATTTTTTTAATGTGGATTGAAGTGGATTACTTTGGATTTGGTTCTGTTAGGGAGAATTTAATTGAAAACTCTGAAAGTGGAAGAAAATTTTAGATGCAAGAACAGAATGATGGAATTTGGGCAGTTGGGAGAAGAGAAGGCAGGACAACAGAATGGCTTCATTTCCTCAGTTATATTCTTCTAAGTAAATAAAAATGGCCAAAACTCTGTCCCAGGGTTATGTGTCTACTCATACACTACCAACAGTACTACCCAGGGGCCTTACTTTTCCCTGAGGTGTTGGGGCAAATACTCGCTGGCACAAGCCAAAATTATGTCAAGAGCTGCATTAACACTGTAGGGTTAGTTGCATGTTAAGGCTTGGACCTTAAACCCTGGCATGGTTTAATTTGCTAGGATAGACTCAGACACTGGCAAGCCTTACTCTTATGTAGTTGATTATAATGTAAAGGAGTCAGGCCAGTCCTGACTGATATCTGTTTTGGTCCAGAGCAAGGTCCAAGCAACTTCCAACTTAAGAGTCCTACTGGAAATATATCTAAGCTCCTGGACTCTCTATACCTACAGACTCTAGCATAAACTTGCATACCTGGTTAATCAGATCTTCTGGGAAAGGTTCTAAAGGAAAAGTACAGAGTGTCAATCCCTTCTGAAGGAGCCTAGATGAAAGATACACTGACAAGTCACTGTGTGCTTGCCGGTAATAGCCACCTTCTTGTCAATGGTGCTGAGTTCTCTGCAGACCTGGTGTGTTCCTTCTCCTGCAGCACCATGATAGCCACCTCTGTGGGGACTTACTGTTTGAGCTGAAATACCCAATGGGGGAATAGGAGACATACGGTGCCTACTCTGCAGCCCCATGTGCCAGGCCTTGTGGGTCGACAGGTCACAGTGGCCTCCTGACCCTCTATAGCAGAGAGAAAAGCAGAGACCTTGTGACACCTGGTAGTGCTGTAGGGGGTGCTGGCCTGGTTTCCATAGTGCGTGAAGAAAGGTCCCAGAAAGCCTATTCCCAGTCTGACACTCAGAACATGATCAGCCTGCTGTGACCAAAGATCTGGCCCTTCCTTCTCTGCTGTTGCTTTTCTGGCTTTCTGCTTCCTCTCCTTCATGAGTAGGGATAACAACATCATGCTTGTATGAGTAATGTTGCCAAAGCTCCTGAACATGAGACGGGTTTCCCGTCTCCAGGTACCAGTCTCTCTAGTCTGGGTTTGACAAAGTTTATGGCAGACTAGTGGTTTGCTGCTGTTCCTTGGGAGATTAGACTGGTCAGATGGAGACACACATGCTTGTGCATACCTGTGAATGCTTAAAAAAAAAAAAAAGGGAGAAAGGAGAAAGAAAAAAAGTGTTAGAAAATGCTGTTTGTTAGTGGCAGCAGTCCCTCTGGTGCTCTTAGTGGATGTACCATAGTGTTTGGAGGCTGGAACTGGGGCAGAAGGGGGAGGAAGGTCATATTGTGTGTGCATGTGTGTGTGTGTGTGTGTGTATATATATATATATATATATTTTTTTTTTCTTTTCATGGAAGACATAGTTTATTTTTCCCATCTGAGCATCCACATCAGCCCAGCACCCTTTTGTGCTGTCCTGTGGAAGGAAGCCAGTACCAACCCTAAGCGAAGTAGCCGCCAAATTACCACCATCTCTTACAGAGGTCCCATTCCCCCTAGAGAACCATTATGAAGTGCTGTTTTGGACAGAACCTGCTGAGCTGAGGTGAACTTTAATGTCTGCCCTGTGGTTTGAAGTGGTTATGTGCAATACTGTGCAGTCATAAACAGCTCTTATGTAAATGTTTTATGAGGGAGTAAGGAACCTTTAGCCATGTTAGATTTCTGTAAAACAGATCTGGACTGATAAGTTCATACCACACTGTTCTCACAGATTATTTTCTTTCATGAAACAATAACAAAAACACAACCCTTCCCCTCCCTTCCCAGAGCTGGGTACAAAGGTGGTATGTTCCTCTTGCCTCCAGGGATAAGGCTGATGTTCGCATACAACTGTAGTTTTGAATTCAACAGGCGGAACAGAGAGAAAGCTGGACAAAGACCCAATGTCGCAAAGCAAATCAATGCAAACCCTGGCCAGTAGATCTTGAATTTGATGTAGGCATGCTGGTGGCTAAAATCATTTTAGAGAGACCTCTGGCAATTATTTGTAATCTCTAACTGCAAAAGCAGCAAGACAGTCTCTTAAAATATTGTTACAAATAATGCAAGTTAAATGAGAAAACAACTGTGCTATACATGGCTTTCCCAAGGGGAAAAGGGTATCTCCTCTGAAGGAATTGGGCATGTTGCAATAGTGAGGTAGAACAGAAGGAGTCCTGTAGGAGTTATTTTAGAAATCTTGGCTCCTTTTTGCTTTACAATCTTCATTTCTAACATGTCTTGTATGAATCACATTCCTTTGCTTATAACACAAGCCTGGGTTTTCATGGAGACAAAGCTGTGGGAACAAAAATAGCTTTTTAAGAGTTACTTTTAGAAAAGTTGAAGTATTTATTTGTGAAAAGGCTTTTGGCAAAAAGTTAATGTAGGTAAAACTCAGTGACTTTCCATTGGGAGCCACAACTTGGGAAGTCCTAAGTTTAGACTATTTTCTTTATGGAAATTTGAAAATAATGTTGTTCTACTGCTGTTTTCTTCTCTAGTCACAAAAATACATATTTTGTTAGGAATGTCAGAGTATTCTGACATACTTTGTCTAGAAACAAATTACACATTGCTAATTTGTTTCTAGATATAGTGATAGAAATAAATAAAACTCAAATGTAGTAATTCCTTTAGATTTCCTCCATCTCTCCTTCCATCCCTGTTTCTGTTCAAAGGCACAGGTACACCTGATGCAAGAAAAAGAACTGTATAAGACCTTCAAGAGCAAAAAGTTTTTGTTCCACTTCAAGAAGTTTTCCCAAGGGGAAAGAAGAACTGTAAATGTCTCTGCTGAACACTAGCATATGGTGATGACTAAAGTGTAAAGCTAAAAGTCTCACTAATGGATAAAGTTAATGATGAAGCCTTGGATAAATGTTGATAATAATTTGAAATTGAATTCAACTGATTGAGTACCTTTCTAGGTTCACTGAGCTTTGTTTTTTTACAATGAATGTAGCCTCTTTATTTTGCCTCTATAATTATCTTTCTTTTTTTATCTCCTTTTATTTTCTTAAATATTTTCTTTTTCACATTGAATACAGTCTACTTTCTTTTCTGCCAGATGATTTCTGTTGTCCCTTCTTTCTCCTACAGAATTACAGCTGACAATTAGTTTTGTTCTTTCATAAGAAAGATCAGGAATCTGAGCTGTTCACTTTAAGAAAGTGGTCTCACCCAAACAGTTAAGTTAGTACAATAGCACATGCTGGTCTGGTAAATAAATGGGAATGATCCCTGCATGACTCTGATCCAAAAGAAGACAACATATGCCAGCTCAGTGCATTTATTGTTTAGTAAAAATAAAACAAACTTCCCCTAAAACAACCCAGCCCTCTGAGTCCCTTAACCAGACTTGATCACAACAGTCAAATAAATATGTGGACTCAATTTGTTTGCTTCACAAACTGTGTAGCTAATAGGATCTGCCACTTGGGATCACCTAGGTTAAAACTGGGATTCTACTAAATATGAATTTTTGAAGCAGGCTCCTGTCTGCCAAACTGAGACCTGCTCTACTGGTGTGACTGTCTGTTCCACTGGAAGAGCATGGAACTCCACTACCCAGCTATTGAAAACCCTGGCAGAAAAGCCATATGCCAAATATCTGGAACAATTTCTTCCTAAAAATACCGTTTCTAGAAGAGCACATTCAGTGTGTTGGACTTTAGTCCAGAAATGGAAATTCATCTGCCTCCAAGTCAAACCATAAATCATGATGTGCTAAGGCCCAGGATCAAATGCCTACAAGATCATCCTGGCAACTTATTTTGAGTTCCCAGATGCAGACAGCTGTGGATTTATCCAGGGCTTTAACTGCTTGCCTGTGTGTAGCAACAGGCATTGCAATGCGCAGTGGGGTGTACTGGCACTTGAAGCAATGAGCTCGTGGCTGTGCAGTACCCCTCACAGTTAGATCAGAGCTGCACCGCCCCCCAACCTATTCAAAGGTTAAGATACTGATTATATTTATTCCATACTTCTTATTGTGGAGACTGTGTCGTTCCTGTGGAGCATGGCAACTTTTCATTTTTTTCCCTGTCTCTCACCCTATTCTATTAATGCAGATATTTCTTTTTCCATGTCTTTTGTCATGCCAAAATGGCTGCCAAATTCACTGTCAATCACCTCTTGGTGGGAGATTTTCTGTTGACCAGGCCAAATGCAGGGACGGTTCTCTTTCATACTCTCATGAGACGTGCTATTGTCCTTGACAGTTTTATTACTTGTGATGAACAAAGTTGCCATTGGCAGCTTCCTGTCCTGGGTAGAAACATGGAGAAGACAATAAAAGAAGAACTTAGTTCATCTCTTATATTTCCTGCTACCTACAGAGCCCACATGATGAACTTTCTTGTTTGTTTAAAGCCCATGGAAAGGGCTTAACTCATCTTCATATTGAACAGGGAGCTACTCAAATGAGACAACATGAAATGCTGAAGTAGCTCAGTATTAGTTTCTAGCTTCAAGGTAATTTGCACCTCGTTCAAATGTGTGTGAGGGAAACGCATTAACCCCTTCTCAGCCAGCATCTGGCTTTGTCCAAGTAGCTGTAGCCAAGTAGCCAAGTAGCTGTAGCCAAGTAGCCAAGTAGCTGTAATGTGTCTGTGGAGAGGATGGTTCTGCTTTTGCCTGAGCACCTCGCCAAGGAGCACTGAGCACTGGTATATTGGGTGTTTTGGCCGCCTCTTGTATCTTCTTGTGAAAGCTCTGTCATTTTCCAAAAAACAGTTGTCATCAGTCCAGGGGAAATGAGGAAATTTAAAGCTACAGCCAACTGTGGGGAGCACTGCTGGGAGCAGACAGACATCATTTTTCAGGCCCTGCTCCATATCCTACAGAGTAGTATTTAGACACTCAGAATACACCTAGAATGGGTGCAGAGGCTGAGAAGCCGTTTAAATTTATGTCTTCTGAAACCTGGATGAATTCTCTGAACATGGCACTGTCAGGTTTAAATGTTTTAAAATGGGAGAAACAGACGGGAAGGCATCAGTACTGTCTCCTTAATGAGGTCAGATTTTATGCACTATGAATCTAGCACCTTTCCTGTGCTTAGCTGAAAATCTGAGAATGAGATAGGGAGTTCCAGAAATGCATTTTATGTGCTGAGAAAAGTTTACTGGTAGTTTCTAGGGTCTTCTGGTTCCTCCCTAGTTAGGATTAGCATGAGCAATAGTCTTTTTCACATCAGTTGTATCACTATTGTTAGCAACAGCACTAGATATTTAGCATATGCTGTACAGAACAACTTGATAATTGAAGGTTTTAGGGCCTTTTTATTAGCCTTCCCAACACATTAACATGATATCCAAATATAAGTATTACTATAGCCTTGTGCATCCTATGGTCTGTAGGCTGAGGGAAGAATGGAGATGCAAACAGTATATGGGGAGTCCCTTATTCTGCTTACAAATAGCTGGGTTAGCTTCAGAAAACCTCCACAAGCATCTGCTGACTTCAGCTGAGGTTGTGAGTGGAGAGCAGGTGTGGAAGCTCCTCTATAACTGTCAAAGAATGATGACTGGAGCCAGACCTAATGTCAAGGGGCATGTGATGCCAGGATAAATATGTCATTTTTGCTTGTTTGGATTAGACTCTGTAGAAGGAAGTGGTGTGCAACTGAACTTTCAGGATGTTTCCTGAGTACCCTACGTAAAGCTAAACATTTGAAGTAAGTCTTCCTTCTCTTTATCTTTGCCTGTCGCTTCCTATATTCTAAAAAATACTTTGTTTACTTCTTTGTTTGCTTAATTTTAGCTTTTGTCTTTAGTAATTTTCCACGGAGACAAACTAAGACAATGGTAGAATATAGGGACCTTTTCTGTGAACAGGACCTTTCACAGAACTGTATTGATCAAGTAACAGTCAAAATTAGTGTTGAAACTCTTATCAGAATTAAAAATAAAAAGGTTTGTGTTTTTTTTTTCTTTTTTTCCTCCCCTTCTTTCTTCCCCCCACCTCAAAAATCGAGTCAGATACGGTGTTCTTAAGTCATCCAGTCAGCAGCAAACATAATCACTTGAGCATGGTTGTCTTATGTTCTAATTTTTCCAGCCTGAGGGTGAAAACCTGACTAACCTCCTAGGAAGTGCTGGTGGAGACTTCTCACTGTTTCTTGTTGCAATTGTTCTACTTGGAAAAAAAATACACCTTTTTTTTGCATTGAGAAAGTGGGAATGACTATAAAGACCAGTGATGAAAAATTAACCTAGCAAGAGCCATTTGTTGCACTTTCTGTTTCATCAAAAATTAATATAAGAATCATTTAAGGCCTGTCTCTCCAACAAATTTCTGGCCTGAAATAGTCAAAAGGTGAAACACTTTCCTTGGAGATACACAAGGTCAAAACACACTCCTGCATGCCAGAGAGATGAAGCAGAATTTCCACAATGTGTATGTGTGAGTCAGCTAACCACTAGGTTATTATATTCACAAGGTGGGGAATTTCTTTTTATCCAGCTGTTTTGTGTTGTGTTGCATCAAATAAATCTGCCAGATCAACTCTACTGGAGCAAGACAAGCAGATGACTGCTTGTTTTCTCTAATTCTGTCGAAGTCTGGGTTTGAGCTGGATATCTATTTGCTGAGGACTGCTTGGGCTTCAGCAAGATGTGTGTGCACTGGGCAGCAGCAACAGTGGGGAATGTGACTTCGCTGTGCACTTATAGCAAAGCAAAGCCAGCAGGATGGGGGAAGTGATTGCTCCCCTCTGCTCAGCTGTCCTGAGGCCACACTTGGAGCACTGTGCTCTTTTGGGCCTCCCAGTACACGAAAGCTACTGACAAACCGGAGAAGGTCCAGCATGGGGTCACTAGTTATGAGCAGGAGACCGTGACCAGGCAGAGCTCAGGAAAAGGCTTTGTTTAGCCTGGAAAAGGTGAGGGGCAGGGAAAGGCAGGTGTGGATGGGTCTGATCTCCCTTCTCAGCTACCTGACGGAAGCTATAGAGAAAATGGACCCCAAGTCTGGTCAGAGGTACACAGCTAAAGGACAAGAGGCAACAGTCACAAACCGAAGCAAGGACATCCCAAGTGGATATATGAAAAATTCTTCCCTTTGAGGATGGCTAAGCAGCTCACAGCTACACGCAGTAGCTGTGGCATGTCCAACCTTGGAGATTTTTATAAAACAACAATATTTACAGCAAACTGATCTAACTTTGAAGGTGGGCCTGGTTGAGCTGGATAACCTCAGGAGGACCCTTCTGACTTAAAATATGCCATGGTTTAACTAAGGAAATCTATGGAATTTTGAGAATGCCATTACTTCATAAATTCTAGTCTTAGACATTTAAATGGTTATTTGGCCACCAAAGTTCCCCTGTACATCTAGCCTTCCCAGAACAGGTTTTTCTACTGTTTAATGCTTGTAAATTAATGCCAGTTGTGCGTGATTGTTAAGTGCTGGAAAGGTCTTAGCAACAGCACACAGCCATGCAGAGCTCCAACAGGTCCATGCTACAAGCCTGCAGTCTGATATGGGGTCTGTGTTGCTGCGCACAGGCAGTGCCCAGTGGAAGGGCATGCTATGCACTGCATGGTTTGCTGCCCAAAGGCACTGGGTGTGTTGGACAGGAACACTGCTCACAGCAAATGCTCTATTAAGATTGATAGTCTTCATCATAGTCCAGCAAGTCAGTTGCAGACTAAAAGTCTCTTGGTCAAACCTAGGAAAGAACTTGAGCAGCAATTAGTTGCATTGCTTGTATGCACAAGGTATAGGCACAGTATGCCTGGCATTTATTTTCTGTGTGCCAGGTGCAGGCAGCTCTCTGAACTGCACATCTGGGTTGGAGGGATATAGGCCTCTATCTTAACTCTCTGCTGTCTAGGAACAGATGCTGTGGACAGAAAGGATCCTATGGCCAGAAAGAACCTGTAAGTCTAGTAATCTGGCCTCTTGCATATGATTCCATCCAGTAATTCTCTCAGACTTTAAGTTACAAAATTTAAGTGTAGACTTTGGAGGGGGGAAAAAAAAAAGAAAAGCTGATGGCTCAGACCCTAAATTATACATTAACTTACCTATGATTTTCATAAAACAAATTACCAGAGACTAATGATTAATTCTTGATTTATGATAATACATGGACTCTAATTAAATTCATATTATTATCTTATTCATCATGAGTTGAGGAACTTAGATGAGGTATGATTGCCTAAGAAGCCCGTACCACAGTAACCCATAAAATTTTCTAGTTCAGGTTTTTCACAGTTTAATATTCCCAAAAAGCTATTTTGTGGTTTTATTTTTAAAATAAAACACATGTTTTTGTTTGCTGCAGTTTCATTCCAACTGCGCAGTGTTAACAACCTGATGCTCTAAAGCTTGTATTTGTATGGTGCCTTTTCTATGTATTTGTTTCTTTTCAAATATGAGCCTTTAGGAACATAAGGGTATGAAGTATCTTACATATTGGCCTAGAGCCATATGGCTTCTGGCTATTCTTTTTTAATTTTTTTTTTCTTCCATATTGCTGTTGAATAATCCTCTATAATTATAAAGAAAAACACTAGGAACATTTCTGCTATGTTAAGTCATGTCTCATGATTGCTGAATCTGAGCTTTTTCTTAATTGAGCTTGGTTTAGTGGTTGATGCATCAGTACTGAAATACCTTCATTTGTTGAAAAAAAAAATCAGCTGAGAACTATATTTGTGTACCTGTTTGTATCAATAGCAGGGCAAGTACACTGAGCATAATACCACACAGTCCAAGGACAGCCAAGATACTGAGAACTGACCACTTCTCAGAGCTTTTTCAAATTTAAGGCCTGCTGTCACTTTCTATTACTGCCCAGTTTGGTGGTTTGGCTTGGAGCTACCCAGTGTTTGTCACTGATTATTAATTCCATAGCCTTTATATGGACTGCCTCTTACAGGTGTTGGCAGCATTGCCTATTAGCCTATACTGGGATTCACCAACCCTCCAAAATCAATACCTCCATTTTAGCTTAATTCCAGCTTGGCCAAACATTATGCTTTTAGGGTAAAATTTACTATTAGATGATACAGGGATTTTTTTGTTTGTTTTTTTTCCCTCCCAGACAGTTTCAGCCAAAACACTTTAGACATTTCCAAGAAAATATTGGAGAAGGTGCAGTGTTTTGCAATGTTAAAACTATCCTGGCAGCATTTTCCTTGACTGACAGTTTACTGTCCACACTTGGGAGCAAAGAGTTGAACCTTGGTTAGAGTACTGCGGCCTTTCCCACAGGAAGGTGCTTAGAAAGGGTTCCTTCTTAAACCTATAAACATTTTGGGCAGGCTTTGGAAAGTCTGAATGTGAACATGCAGATATTGCTTTTAGTTGGCCAATTACAAGAAGAACAGGTTAAATTATGATGTCTGGCTGGCCTGGACATGCAGTATCTCACAAACCAAGTGAACCTGCACCCTGCTCTGCATACCTAGAAAAATATATAACATATATTACATATATATACATATATATAACAAATATATAACTCAAATATATAACTCAAACACCTCTGCTGTTTCTTGTATGTCATAATGTCAAATATAGCAATGTCTCATCATTATGGCTACTCTGTAGTGGTGTTATGTGGTGAAACTGATAGGATTACTAATAGGGACATTTGATGTCCCCCTGTTCTAACCTCTTGCTAACACAGATAGTCCCAGTCAGTTGTGCGTGTCCAAAATTTGTCCATATTTTAATATCTCCTCTTTATTCACATCCCTTTTATTGTCAAGCTATAGGGAAATCTGGAAAACACATTTACTTTTTTCTCTGTCAAATCTTTCAAGGCGTCAATTGAGGTAAATACTATCTGAAAATTGATAGTGAATACTCAGATGTATGCTTTTAATGTGCATGCATGAACTGTCTGAGAATTCAAATAAAAAAAAATGGAGTCTTGAAGTTATTGATTGCAGGAGTGGCTCTTTTATATGGATTCCAATGGGGATGAGAAACTTTTTCAAGTTGAAAGGCTTTCAGTTGGTGGCCTAGAGCACCTGACCTACATGAAGAGTTTGAGGGAACTAGAATTGTTTTTAATTTGGCAAGGAGTGGGCTAAGTGGCAGTCTAATAGCAGTCAGCAAGTACTTGAAGAGGTGTTATAAAGAAAATGGAGCCAAACTCTTCCCAGAAGTAGCAGAGAGGGTAACAAGGGAGAGTGGCCACAAATTGCTGGTTGGGAGGCTGTAGTTGGATGTTAGGAAAAGTTTGTTCCCATAAAGATTGTCCTATTTGCCATGGCTTTGTCTAGCCAAGTACTGAACATCTCCTATTTATAATAATGGGAGCATAGCTTTGTTGTTAAGCAGTGGTAGTAGGTTTCTGACTAAAGCATCATAAATGTGGATGGGAACTGCACACCATTTCAAGTATATCCTAAGATTTATGTTCATTCTGAGGGAAAGTACCAGTTGAGATGAAATAAAGAAACTTCAATAAATATGTGACTATTATTCATTTCTTGGCAGAAGATACAACTGCCAGCTACTCAAAAACTGGGATCAAAACAAGAACCTTGATCACTGGAGAACAGATTACTCGTGGTTAGTTCCCAGGATAGTTTTGCGAGGTTTCTTACTCTCAGAAATTGTAGGGAAGTGTTAACAACATCCTCAAAGTTGCTGAATTAAAAAGTAGATGGATACTTGTGAACAGAATTCAAAATGATTGTATGTGATAGCTTATTTGTACTCAGGTTAAAGTCCAGGGATATAAGTTTGTTTTGTATTTCATGATGAATTATATTCTTGCTGCTCTTTTCCTTGCTGTGCAAGGGTGTTAGAATTTTCATGTGTTTAACTTTTGGAAACTGTTAGTTTATTAGCAGAAAGTTAAAAAAAAATAGCCTTTATGATGTTTGCTAAATTTGCATCGCCTCTGCGAGAGTGTTCAGGAATTAGTCAACAGAGCTTGATTTTGTTGCAATTCTTCACATTTACTTGAGTGATGAAAATATTGTCATAAAGTTGACATGAAGCAATTTCTACCACCCTTGTGCTTTGGTAATTTAAAGTAACTGAAAAAAAAAGTTATCTTTGATGAAAAAAAGAAGAAAATCAGAAATAACAGTTTTCCTCAAAGATGAGATTATTAAAGCAAATCAAAAACAATACTATAATAAATTTATCATAAATTATGATAAATTATTGATTAAATTGTAATACCTAAAGAAGAAACTCTAAAAAATCCTGTAGTATTAAAAACAGTGTTATTACAGCTCAGAACCAAACCAGTAAGAGACCTACCTTGGAAAAGTAAATTTAAACTTATGTGAAGAGTTGAGAAGAAATTATTTTGAAAAAGCAGCTTTTGGGGGGCTTGTTTATTTCGAGGGGCTTATAAATTTATTTATTTATTTATTATTCTGAAGGCCAAGCAACCTCCTTACTATGTCTTTCAGAATTCTCATATTTGCTTGTAAGAAAGACATAATGTTTGTATAAGTATAAAATTAACTTCTGTGGCTTAGGTATCATAAACTTAATTGTTAAAGACGTTTTTGAAAAATCCGTATGGAAGAGACTTGCTGCAAAATGTATTCAACAGATAGTGTCACACAAACACCTTTTCTTCAAATGGGAAGTAGTAGGAAAAAACTGCAAGTCAAATGAAATAGGATTGAATAGGGGATCTCAGCACTTCATCTAATTTTCCCTCTGTCACAAGACAGGATCAACTGTATCCAAACTTTTACTGAGAAAGGTCCTTAAAGACCTCTAAAGGCAGATTCCATAAGCTCCCATACAATCTGTTCCAAAGCTTCATTCTCCTTAAAGAGCCCTAAGAAAGTTTTCCAGACTTTCATATTTCTTTTTGCAATTTGTTCATTGCTACTTTTCCTATCACTGTTGACACAGGCAGTATCAGATTTTTCTCTTCTTATTTTTCTTTATTTTTGAAGGTAATTACAGTAAATTCAGATCTGCAACTGTGTCATTTTATCTGTGTCAAGATACCAAATCCAGAGCTGGCAAAACTCTGCTTTAGTAGCAGGTATAAAGTAGAGGTTGCAGGATTATAAACTGAAAAAGTGCAATCAGTGAGTCACTGGGAGCTTTTTTAAAAGTGGGAAGAGAAAAAGAAAAAAAAGGTAAAAACAACAACAAAAAGATCAGCTCTGAAACATTGTTTTCCATCCTCATATTGGAGCTCATTTTATTCTTGTAGAAGTTGATGAAGTTCTTACCACAGGCTTTCTTCAAGCAAGATCTAAATACACGGCAATTTTCTTATATGGGTTCTGGGAAGGCACTATGTGTGGCATATTTGAGCAGCAGGATTAAATCAATGAATGCTGTACAAGCCAACAATGCAAGCTTTTAGATTTAAGTCTGACTTTTGCCGAGCAGGTAGGATATGGCTCTTGGAAGCTCTGCATTGTTAAACCAGCTGAGAGTGGCAAAGTGTCAGCTGCAGTGCAATACTAGTGTGCCTGAACAACAACAAAAAAATCCCCAGCAAAGTCAACAGACTATTTAACATGTGAGCATGATACATGGTTTTAGAAATCTTTGTGCATAGCCTTCCAGGTCAACTTTCTGAACACTAGAGTTTACTGTGGATGTGAAACTTTTTTTTTTTTTTTTTTTTAGTACTTCAAAGATGGTTCAAATGTGTGTATTGTTATATAATATTCTTCACTTGGTTTGTTAATACAGATAGACTTGTCTAATGTAATTTTGCGTTTCCTTGCTATTTTAATAATTTGCATCAAAAGAATGTTACAGTATGTCCTTGATCAGGCTACAGCCTATGTCCAGCACGTTAGCCCACCTAAGGCATGATTTGCAGAGGTGTGTGAATAAAAATTTACATGGTTTATCTTCCCAGCTATTCATTACTGTCAGTACTTAGTTAATTAATAACGTGATTTTTAAACATACAATGTAAGCAGTGTTTAAATAGTAGTGGTAGAAAACAGAATCAGAAACAGAATTGGAAATAGTAGTGCCAGAAAACACTATCAAAAAATCTTAGGCAGTCCATTTGCAAAATAAATTTTACCAAGGATGATTGCAAAGGAAGTGGTTTTACCTTAGTTGAACAAGAGTTCAGAAGATGAAGTGGTAAAGATATCACGCAGCATAAGCCCAAACCAAGGCTCCTCAGGTAAATTTAATAGTTAGCAGATTGCCTTTTAAAACAGACAGATTTATCAAAGTAAGGCTAGTACATTCCTTAGTACTGTTTTTGCTCTCTCTGTTATTTTAGGGAAATCAGGAGTTCAGTGGTAGAAGCTTTAAACTGTCTAAACTTGCTGCAAGTATAGTTACTGTGAGGAGCTGCATTCCAAGTTTTCAGTCATGCAAAAAAAAATCCAGTAAATATCTCTGCTTCAAGGTCAGATTGCGTTCATCAGAGAGACGAGATAGCGAGATGCCCATAACACTGAAAACTTTTAATATGACTAAAAGCTTTGGTACTTAACATGGGATTCCTGGGGGAACTGACATCCCAAATCCAGATCTTCAAAATCACTCCCAGCTTGCATCTGACCCAGGAGACATCTAGAGTCCTCAAGTCCTATTTTTCTCCTGTTAAAGTTATCTCACAGCCTAGAGGCCTGCTTCTGGACAGACCCAGAACTGTTTAAATCTTGGCAACACCTAGCTCATGTCCAGTCTCACTCCATTTCCTAAAGAAGGTACTCTGTAATTTACCTCAGCTGTGGAGAACTGCATGACCCCTTTGCTGACCTAGATGCAGTAGCAGGTGGTACCTTCAGCGCTCCGTCACTACCAGCAGTTCCAGCTTCTCACATGCCAGCTACTTGACTGAGGATTTGCCAAAATGCCCATAGAGTGAAGATGTCTCTTGCCTGGATTGGCGCAGGTGTAGGGTGAATCTGGTATGGATTCCTTCTGTTATGGAGAGCACTGATCAGTGGTCTAAGACCATGGCCTGTGACTCCATGAAAACCTCATAACCGGTGCTTGTACATTTTGTCTTTCAGCTCTTTGTGAATCTTGATATAGTAGGAAGTTTTGCTTGGCAACCTGGAGCTGTCTGTGAATATGTTGTCTTCATAGGTATCTAGCCCTAAAAGGCACACAGGATCCCAGAAGAAAACCATTCAGTTGTCACTGCTTTTAATGGTGGAACTGCTTGAGTGAGGAGCTACGTAGTCTTCTGTATGTTACATTTATCCTCCAAAACTCATATGAGATTAAGAAAAACAGTTTAGAGAAACAGTGCAGGGAAATGGTCAGCCTTTGAGCAGAATGTGATACTATTGTGCAGAGCTCCTTTATGGTGGTTTTGAAGACTATCTTGCTAGCGTGAGGCATGGGCAAAGAAAGAATGGGCCTGGGAGAGAAGACAGAAAAAAAAAAAAGGAATTCCTATGGGAGATTCCTGCATTTTGACCTGTCAATGCAAATCAGAACCCTGATAAATGGCTCAAATTCTTAGTTTATCTGTACCCAGACCTACATTTGGAACCAAATGTCATTACCTCGGGTCATCTTTCTACTGATTACTATTTTGTCTAAGTTCTCAAGTGAACAGTGAGAGTTTTGTGTTCCTTTTTTAAACTATATCTGTCATGTCAAGGTTAAAAAGCTGTGGGTAAATAAACATGCTGTTAGGATTGAAGCAGAGCAGCTAATCTAGAGTGAGGCTGATTTATATGTGGAGTTATAAAAAAATAGAAATTCTCAAGCAGAGATCAAGACTGTGATAAGCACAGTTGCAATTATGTTGCATAATATTAAAGCTTTTTAAGCTAATGTAAAGAATAGGAATTTTCCTTTTGTTCTGTTAATAATCAACATTTCATCAAATTTGAGGAGACAAGCCCATCCTGAATATAGTGCAGCCGTAAACTCTGGAATTGCAGGAGGTATGAGCCAGTTGCAATACACTTCTAAACTCTAGCAAACAGTTCGCTCTATTTCAGTTTGATTTTTCTCATTGAAAATAGGGAGGGAAAGGAAGTTTTGAAACACTCCTAGGGAGTTGTGCGAAACAACTGCAAAATTTAAAGATAGATAGATCCTTCTGTGGCATTAATGAATTTTTTCCTAGTTGTGATTTGGATCAAACTTTTTCACTTTTAAGAAAAAATAAATAAACAGTTCAATAAAAATAAATAAAAAATCACATTGTTTTGTAGCAGATGGAAAAGGAACGGGCCAATAAACAAGGCAGGAATCTTCGAAGTACTACATCTTCGAAGTACTACAATGCATTATGTTTCTTCTTTGTATCATTATTGTTAAATGTAAGCAGCTTATATTGTGAATTATATTCTTATAACCAATTTCATCATCTTAACATTTTAGATGAAAAATCACATGTATATAATTGCAACTTCAAGGACAGACCTTGCCCTGTCTTCTATCCATCAAGAAAATTGGAGGAATTGCTCCAGGTGATTCACTTACTGTAGATAAAATACTGTATTCGAAGAAGAAAATAAAAAATAAAGGAAGTGTAGGGCTGAAGACAAAAATGTGCACTTATTTTGTTCTGTGACCAGGTTCATGCAGCAGTATATTGGAACACCCTCAGTGTCACTTGTTTCTGGATCATATGATGAGGGTGTATAGCATACATCCTAAATATCAGGTGTATCTACCAAAGCTTACTGTCACTTGCAGAACTCAGATGGCCATGACAGTTGGACTGAATTGATAGAGTTTTTGTTTTATTTCTTGCTTTTCTCTCTTGATGTTTTGCAGATCCTTTAGTCAACATCTTCTCATGCTCGTGCTCTCCTCTTGCCCTGCTCAGCCTATATACTTGGGTGGAAGCTGTTGTTTCCTGTGAGATGTGTCAGCACAGGGGGTTGTCAGAAAGAACCGTGGGCTTGAAGTACTGTTCAGCATCATCGGGATTTCAATTCTGATCTTTAAATTGTGTTCAGTGCAATACCCCAATGTAAATAACTTCAGTTTTCTTTTATGCAAATTGGCAATTCTAATTATATGAGGAAGAAGAAAGACTAGTCTTAGGATATCTTTGACAGTCCAAAGTTCTTATTCAGGTTTTTTCTAACAATACCTCTGCTTACTGGTGTCTGGAAACAAAACCTAGTTGTAGCATTCCTTTCTCAGCAATATTGCTTGACTGAAATTTGATTTGAAAACAATAATGTAAATGGAGCTGCTGAACTACAAGGACAGAAAGCTATAATAATATAAAGGTTTGGGGACAGGATTTTCAGTACGCTGGAAATTAGGTCTCAAAAAACAAAGCTACAAAAAACTGCAGACCCTTTTCATATCTGGGTTTGAGCTTCTTTCATAGACTGTTTTATACAATTGTCTGGAGTTGTGACATTCTTTCTCTAGTGCTTGTTTAACTGACCTCTTCCTGTAGCTTGGAGTAAATAGACCTGGATTTATGTGCATACAAATCTGAAGACTGCTGTGTTGGTTTTTTTTAATGCTTTATTTAAATTGGTTGAAGATAAGTATTTTTTATTTCCAGAGGAAAGCATAAATGCAACTTAAAATAATTCAGAGAATAGACTGAGCAAAGTGTAGCTGTGATCGCTGTCCTTTCTCCTTATGCAAGGGACATAAACATGACAAATGCACAGGTTTGTCCTTTTGTTTCTTTAGGAGAGGAAATCGTTTGTTGTCATGTCATACTGACAAATGAAATCTGGAGCAGTAATGCATGGCAGGGATAATGTATAGAACTACTCTCTGGAATACATGTTTCATCTAATATGCAAAGAGAGGCTTTATTAAGCTTTTCGTAACTGCTAAATTACAAATTATTGCAGATACAGCTATGATGACTGAATTTCCTCTGCATCTTTTGTTATAATGAGGGCCTAAACTAGAGAAAGAAATGTGTAGTGTAGCCATACGATAGCTATGAACTTTTTGCCTAATTCGCATGTGAAACAGCCTCCTAGCTCTGTGTTTTATCCACACTAAGACTCTTGTTACTAATTTGGTATTACTGATTGCTATTTTTCTATCCTGTTCCTGTTCATATCTCCAAACCTCCTTAGGTGAATAGATTCCCTAACAACTACCTTTGAGGACAACAGTTATATATATATATACATATATGAAAAAGAGATTTACCTAACATTCTTCCTTCCTGTTACGTGCCAGAGTAGCTCAGCTCTGCTCCTTTCTGCGCTAAGACTTCTCTTCCAGTTCAACATCTTTCTCTCCATATTCATACCTTCTTCCCACCTGAAATTCTGTTTTGCTTTGTGGCAGTTTGATTTGACAGTGATTCAGAAGCTAAATTATTTTCCTCTCCCCTTTGAAATATAGAGCCTCATTGCCTTTGCTGTTGTCTCACTCATTTCTTTATCCCTCCTCCTCAGAATATTGAAAAATGAGGTATCTGTGTTAAGTTAAAGTGTATCTTTGAAGTGTAGCATTATCTGTCAGTCTATGCTATGTTTCTGTAGATGTCTGTATGGAAGATAGTCTGTGCTCTTCTGTAGCACTTGCATATAGTCACTGCTGTTTCTCTGAACCTTACATATTCTAGGTGAGGATGACTATGCCTCTGTGTTTAGGTCTGTAGAAGGAAGGAGAAACCAAGAATGAAACCTTGACAGAAAAGTGCTCCAATATGGTGGAAACAAATAATCCAAAACTAAAGATAAACCCTTCAGTGGGCCAGGGGAATTTTCAGAAATGCATAGCATGTGAGCATGAATTTCAGTTGAAATGAAAATGTTTTCTGAAATGAAGCCATCTTCATCATGCTATTAGAAGTATTTTTTGAGTATTTTTAAATTTAAGATTTTACTTTCAGTTAAAAAATTAGCTAAATATCTAAATCTTAACACCTGTGAAATAATGCTTTCTTCATCAAAGGAATTCTACTATGAATGTCATGTTGACCACATTTGTAGTAGGTGCCCTTTCTCATGAGGCATGCTAAGACTGAAATAGTACCATGGAACAGAAATTGCATCAGATAGGCTGCTTTTGTATTTTACGGGCCATCTTGGCACAGTGTAATTAATAGGTAGCAGTAGAAGCGTAAAATACTTTAGTATTTCTTGGAATATTAAATATTATATTCCTTGGAATATGTTAAATTCCTTGGAATAGAACTTGGAATTTTTGTTTCCTGATCATAGAATCTGTTTCCAGTACCCCACCACAGTCAAACAAACAGTTATTGTGAGCCTTGTGTGCTTTTACTAAGAAAAAGAAGGATAGTATTGACTCCTGAAGCTGTGGTTTAGAAGTCTGATTTCTGTCAATCCCCTGAACTAAACAAACAACCCGTTTTTCTGGAGCAGATGCACTATTAACTCGTATTTAAATTGTATGTTTTGTGGCTGTCACTGAAAAACTTTTGGAGAAAAAAAAGAATACTTGTTTTCAACATGATTTGAGAATACATGGTTCCATAAGGAGGATTTTTAAAATAACCCAGCTTGTGAACTTCTAATGTACGGAGGAAGATGGTTCTTCTACAAAAGGTTCTTTGGAGTTGAGCCTAAGGTTCATCCAAGGTTCAGATGCTTCATTACCATCAGGCAGGAAATGAGCAAGTTAGACTTCAGACCAATGTTGTCCTGCAAATAGCAGGAGAATTTGCTGACTAACATCTGATCTCTGGTTCATCATTTATAATTAACATTGTTGTTATTCCAAACTGCTAGAAGCATTGTAAACACCAGCAGAAAACATTTCATTTATATGTTAGATAGCTATGATTAGCTATTGAGACATGGGCAGAACTGAATAAAGAGAAAAATGAAAAGAAAAAAACTATAAAGGAAATTTTGGAAAATAGATAATAGCCATGCCATTACAATGTTATTCGTTATTTAATTAACATATGGTAGTTCTTTGACATCTGATCAGGACTGAGACGTCTTTGTGTTGTGTGCTATAGAAGCACGAATATCCCCGTGATTTCTGCTTCAAGGAGCTTGCTCACATTTTCAGTACCATATGCACAGGTATTCTGCTTACAATATGAGTTATTAACTTAATCCACATCTTTTCTTTTGGTTCTAGCCAAGGAAAAAGCAATTTTATGGTCTCTGTGCCTAGAACAACTAAACGCAAAAAGAGGAGGTGGAAGCATAAATCTCAAAGGACATGTAGCAAGCCAGAGAGGCACAGCAGAAACAAATTCCTGTGAGAACAAAGTAAGTTTGACCAATGTGTTGTTTCTTCTTTGCTCTGTGAAATGATTCATCTGTCTTGCTCTTACAAAACTGCTTATATTGTTAGGCATAAGAATAATACTGAATAGTAAAACACTTTGTAAGAATCCTAATAAACTCATAAATAGTACGTGAGAATACAAGGTAGTACAATTTACCCCCTAAAAAGAAGCAGCAGAAACTTCATTATTTCTTATTCCTATGGGTTTCCTTGCACAGATGTTTTCATAATTAACTCTAACTTGATCAAGCTCTATGGTTATCTGAAACTAATTCTGCTGCGTTTCTGAAATGTTCTTCATCTTTCAAGCTGCTTTGCTTTTATTCACATTCTACAATTGTCTGTTGCTGATTGTTTTGAGTGAAGTCAGGGCTCAGTCAGCCTAATGATGCGAGAGTGAATGGAAGTCAGTGGGATAATGCATGAGTGGAAGGACACAGCACTGAAACCTACTCATGCAAGCAGGACAGAGCTTTGATCAGGTGCTTGTGGATGTGGCATTCAGCTGGGACTTGATTCTGTTCACATCCTCCACTGCGAAAAATTCCATATTGCAGTCTAGCGAAAGAAAGTGGAATAGGTTTATCTATAGCACAATTATGTTCATTTTTATGGTCTGGCATACTGAACAAGAACTATACATGAAATTAATACTGATGAAAACTGGGGATTGGTAAGTATTTGTAACTGCTTTGTATCTGTTACCTGTAACCTAGTTTGCTTTGGGTCATTTTACTCCCTCATTTTACTGTCCTCAATTCAAACTACAAAATTATGTATAAGGGAGATAGGCGATAGTCTTACTCTGGAAATATGTGATGCATGAAAAGAATTTGAGGGTTGTAAAAACTAGTCAGTTGAATGTGAGCTTCTAATGAAGAGCTGGAATAATATGATCCTGAACTGTATAAACAAGAATTTTCATTTTGTCTTTATGTATTCCCTCTGTATCAGACACTGGCAACACCCAGTCTGGGTGCCGTGCCCAGTACTAGCATCACAAACTAGGATAGTTGTCAATATATGGAGAAAAAAATCCTAAATATGTCAGAATTAAAAAACATTTCTACTAATGAAAGGCTCAGGAACCTCTGCCCTTTAATTTTTAAAGGGATTGAAAAAAAAGAACCTAATTGATATATATTAGTAAGTAGTTGCTTCTGGAACAGATGTCTGAGAACAAAAGACCCTTCAATCTGCCAGAAATAAAATTTGAGGGCTGGAAATTGAAGCTTTATCTTTACAGAGAAAAAAAAATATGTAAATATTTATTGCATAGGATAAATAATGCCTAGAAGAACTTGCTAATGGTGGTGGTAGATCTTTTGCAATCATGATTAAATGCCCATGTAAAATATGTAAATAAAAATACCCTATAAAATAGGATTCAGATTAAGATTTGCACTATGCAAGAGCTCATAGTCGTCTCTTCTATTCTCTGTTTCTTATGAATGTCATCCATCATGCAAGAATAATCTATGTAATTACTTTGCTATTCAGCGCACTGAATTGGGCTCACATTGTCTTTCAGTTTCAGATGTATATGCAACTGTAAAATTATACTCTGGTAGATTTATCTTTCCAAGAATTAATTCCATTCAAAACACCATTTCCTATATATGTAGCATTGGTGAGTTCTTAAACTCAAGGGAAAGCACACTCAAGTGTGTAGATTTATTTAGATATGTTGATTGTTATGAAGTAACCTAGAGAAATAGAGTCCAAAGGAAGAAGTAAAATAGCCCATTTCCTATATATATGATTTCCTTGACAGCCAGCTAGCAAAATTTTTATGTAAATACCTGAAAGATAGGACACTATCTAATTCTTCCAATGGAAACTCTAGAAAATATTTTAGTTGCTTCTATTACTATTCTATTTCTAATTTTTCTATTTATTACTTTAGTACTTTCTACTCATAATCAGAAGTAGATACTTGATGGGAAGTGAGAAGGATTTTCTAAATATTGCCAATATTCACTCTGCCACAAGTCTTAGATTTTAGATTTTAGTCTGGTAGTGTCTTACTGTAACTGTCAGCAACAGTTTGTCTTCTATGATAAGTTTTGGAGTACTCCTGGAAACAGTGTGTGTTCCAGGAATAGTAAAAGAAAAAAAAATAGGCCACTCAAAACTGATAGAAAAGTGAACATTCACTGGCTTCAGAGAAGTTAGAAAACTTGCTGATTCCCGAGCTGAGCAGAATGCATGGGGAAGCGTAATTGCATTGAGCACAGTAACTCAAAGGAGGAATAGAAACATCAGTATAGCATTGTCATCTCTCTACTGTTAAAGTTCCTCTCCTCTCCTCTGCTCATATCAAAACAGTGGTTGCAATTGACTTTGTGTCACCAAACGCTGCCATCACACTGGACATGGCAGGGCTTGAACGAGTGAAGACTTGGTCCCTGGGCACGTGATTTGTCTAGTTGAAAGTAAAAACCTCTACTGGTACTTTAGAGGTCCTAGTATTTTACAAATATTTATCTCGGTTATCCTGGCCTCACAGTTTCTGAGACCATGTGGTTTTCACATGTCCTCAGCTATTGTATTCAGAGACTCTGAAGGCTGCCTGCATCAGTACTTCCTTGCAGGTGCCATATATGCTGTACCCAAGCCTATGCATTGCCCACCTGGCACTAACCTAGTGGTTTTCCTTTCCATTGTTCTCTGCTGAGGTGTGCCTAGGGGGCTTGGGGTTTCAATCCCACAGGGTAATCTCAGGGTTTCTCCAGGAAAGCTGGGGGAAGCATTTCCTGCACTTTCTCCTTCATGCTGTTCAAGTGACACAGAAGAGCAGTGCCTTCACTTGGTAGGTCTGTGACAAGGACAGGGCTTATCTCCAGGGTCTACTCAGATGTGGGGCTTGAGCTAGGTGTGCAGCAGAGTTCTGAACTGGTGAATGCAAATAGGAACAGGCCTGTTCTGTAAATAACCACCCTATCATGCTTAAATGATTCAGGAAGACAAATGGGACAGTATAGGAAATAGTAAATAAAACTCAAGATGGCTATTCAGTTTGACAGACATATGTAATTAATGGCTTAATAATAACAGCATTAAGTCAAAGTCAACCTGATAGGGAAAGAGCTAAAAGCTGTAGAAAATATTTCACTGTCCCATCATGGGTATAAACATCACATAGCCAAAAACGGAACTCACCTCTGATCTTCAGTATGTATGTTTTTCAACACCCACTAATGGGGAAGTTAAGCTATAGAAGGAAAACGTTTCCCATGTTATCCAAGGAAAAACATTTCATATTTCAAAACTGAAGAGAAAATGGAATAATTGACATGTGAGTTGAAACAATTGACAAAATTATGTATCCTATATGGTTGAGCAACTCTCTCCAAAAGTCAACCAGATCAGTAGATTGCTTTTCTGAAGCCACTTTATACTTTTCTATCAAGCGCCCTTCAAGGAGTTCAAAGGTGCCTTTATTGACCCTGAAGTTTCCTTTTTTTATTTGAAGATTGGTGTGATCAAGAACAAGCATCTTTGGAGGAAAAAAAAAAAAAGTTTTATTATAAGTAAAATGTACTGATATATGAGACAGGAAGACATAATCATGCCTTTATTTGGTAACGAAGCAAGCAAGAGAACAAAGGTTTGCTCTAATGTAACTGAACTTGCTGAGATACCATTAAAAGTTATGGAGGAACCTGAGAAAGTGTCCCCATTTGATTGCATGATTCTTGATGAAACAATCCATTACTTACAGGATAGCCAAATAACAACGTGTATACATATATGTATATAAATATATATATATATACGAATAACTGTATGTATATATTCTAGACATTAACCCATGAAAGTTTAATGTCATGTGTACTTTAGTTTTATACAGGAAAGGTATTCAACACTGCAAATGTCTGCTGGAACTTCTGTTGCAAATGCCAGAAAGCCCTAAAAAAAACTTTTTAGAGCATGAATGGATAATTTTTATTATTTAGAGCGTTATTGGCTAAATAAGAGTTCAGGCAAAGAGGCCAAAACAAAATTCTAACCTCTTCTTTTAGAGTACCACAAACCACATGTTGAAAAGCAATGTTCCTCACAAAGTAACCAACAGGAATGCTCTCCAGCTATGTTTGGATAATAGATGTTCTTGTTTTCCTAAGACTTTGCTACATATCGTAATCCCATCTCCTCCCTGATATCATTAATAACTAGGTTCAGACTTGCCTGGCTTCTACTGGACTATTTTCAAGAAGTAATTTTGTTTTATATTATTCCTTCCTGACCTATCTCTTCTGCATTATAAACTCTACAGTATTTTTAATTAAACTTACTTGAGGCTAATGATTTTTGTTTTTAAATATGAGCGTGATGAGTCTGTGGTTTTCCTAGACCGTTGCTGATTTAGTCAAAAAAACAAGGCAGTGGGGTTTTCAGGGAGTTTTTGTTTGTTTTTAGAAAGTTACAAAAAAATGAGTCATCTTAGGCACCTGAAATCCAAGCACGTATGTCTGACTCTCAAAAAAACTATTTCTGAAAGTCCCTGCCATAAATTATGTTTAAATGAACTAATTAAAGCAAAACAAAACACTATGTTAACCTCTTTCCTTAAAGTAGCAAATTTAAACACCACCAAAATGTCTAATTTAAGAATCTAAAAGTGTTATGAGGATTATAGCTTTGAAATGTTTTGCTGTACTGCAGAACCATGCAGTGTCCATAAGGTCAATGCTAGCAAACCTTTCAGGTAGATTATATTTGTCTTTCATGTTTTAGCAGTGAAGCAGTGAAGTGATTAAAAGTTAGCTTGGAGAGACAACAGGGCAAGGAATCAGGATGTCACCCATCATAGTATCTGTGGTACTTTGCCCTTTGAAAACAGAGGCTTGAAACTCCCGCTCAGTTTGGAAGTTAGGGAGTTGTTTACCTAGGTGGTTGTCTTGGGATGCCATTGCTCCTGACTTTGCTTCATGGCACTCAAAATCTCATGAGTTACAGTGAATTTCCCCTCGTTTTGTCTGTACTTGTTCCAAGTTCAGCTCATCTGTGGTAGAGGCCTCTGGGTACCCTTCCCCCTCTCAGCACTCCCAGCAGTTGCAGAGTTGTAGGAGAGGCATGTAAACAAACTTCATGCAGCTGATCCCAGCTAAATGTAATTTCGGGAAAAGACATAAACCTTTAAACTTTATGCTCACTATAAAATCCAAACTAACTCATCAAAGAGGATTTTTTTGCAGAAGAGAGAAGGATTTTATCAATGTTAGCAGAGAGCAGAATTCACCCACCTGGTCCATATGATACTCAGCTAAGCCTGGATAATGTGGCATTTTCAACATTTTTTTCCTTTAGGCCTGTCTACATGCTTGAGACTGACATCAAAGTGGGAAACTTCAGTGTTGGTGCTCTCTGGTAATTGGTGTGAAAAAGCATGTCCAAACAGCTCTATTGCCGCCGGTTGCCTTCACACGAGCGGCTATTTCCTCAGCATGGTGAGTGAGCTGCTCTAGGCTGCGGCTGAGCCCTGCGTGCTGTGGAAATGCTTCCATGGTGTGAGGCAGAATATCAAGCTGAAGCTATTGGGAAATTGGCCAGTTCCATAGCTCGGACTCTGCAAACCTTCCAAGCCATTGCCTATACTGCTAAGCAGCTTTGACTGCTGTATTGTCTGTATTTGAACCAGCAGCTGGAGATATGTAGTAGAAAGGATCCTCTAAGAAATCACATCATGTAGACTTGAACTCTGCTAAAATGCTGTAAGGGTCATGTATTCCACTGTTTACCAAAAGAAGAAAAATATGACATGTCAACACACTTTCCAACCTGAAAAGACTGTAAAGACATGTGCCTGAAACTCATGTCGTTGGGGCCTAGTCATTTGTGTTGATAGTCCTTTAGTTGGTATGTTTTAAAGCAGTGGCCAAGTCCACATGCATGAAATGGAAGAAGTTTCAAAACGTTTTATGGGGAAACAAAGTCAAGGCAGCTTCTAAATGCAGCAAGCCCGCTCCATCATTCGCCCTGTGTCCTAATGTAAATTTTGGACTATAGCCTGGAACTGATGTAATGATCGGGTGTTTCAGCACGAGACAGGCAACGTTGCCCAAGTGTTTTGGAGATCAAAGGAAGATCTGTATGTACATGCAAAGTGCTGATAAAGTTTTGCTGTATTGTTTCTGGATTTGTAGGTCTAACAACATTTCTTGTTGTTTACTGAACACCGGTTGTATGTACAGCAATGCTTGCTCATGTACATCTCAGATAAAAAAGAAGAAATGGAAAGATAAGATATCACCAATTTCCCTTTAAACACTGGAAATCTTAAACTCTATCTTGACAGTCACTATCTCAAATGCATAACAAAGATTAGCTATATTTCTATCTCCATACTCGCTTTTGTTTAAAGTAAGATTACTGAAATTCCTTTCTCAGCATATCCCACCCGCTTTGAACCAAGTAATGTATTAGCCACTGAACTGAGACAATAAAAAGAAGCAAAATGTGCACAGGCAGTAAGACAGAAGGAGTGGGAGCTAAATTACTTAGTTATTTAGTTTCACAAAGCAGTAAAATGTGGGTTTTATGCCCCACCTTTGTTATTAAGTGATAATTCAAAAAAAAAAACCCACCACAGTACAGCCCCATAAATGTGAATTTTGTCACACTATTACGAGCATGCATCATTTCATAGCCAAATACAGTATAGGATGTTACCAATAACACTCCATCATCTCTATTATTTACATAAAAATAAACTTTAAATTCCTCAGGCTTCTTAAAGAAGTAACAATTAATGAGAGACTGGAGGATTTGGTTCACAGGGGTGGAATTTTACAGTATTCTGTCATGAGAGAACTACTTCCAACTAATTGTAAAAACATGTCAAATGTGGAGATATCATTCCAATTAAACTAGACATTTGACTAAGTGAAAGATTTTCATTGACTCATAAGTATTTGTCTAAAATGAAATATTTGCTAAGCTTTGTCATCTCTTAATGATTTGAGATTAGAACATTGAAATGTGTGTCAAAGATAAGGATGAATCAGAGAAAAAGGTAGAATTAGTGATACATTTCAATGAAGAAAGCCTGTACTGCTTATTATCCACTGGCAAACCTGACAACCTCTGTCATAGCCATGTTCACTTTTCCCAATAAATTAAAGTAAAATACTCAGTTCATTCTTTCTGTCATTGAATCGATATTAAAACCTCATCAATCCTAAGAAGCAGCAGACTGCAAACATTTAGAAACTGTTGATGCAACAACCAACAGTTGTAGAACAACCTTTGGGAAAATACTTACTGTACGTTCTGTGTTCTGCCCGAAAAGTATATGGTCATTATTGAGGTGACGTAGCCAAAATATTGTATTTCCTTTCATATAGAAAAAACACAGTTTGCTTAGGGCTTTTTCCAGAGCGCATGTTGTTTTCAGCTGGGCTATTACTGAGCCATTGCCTGCAGTATTTTTGCTCCATTGTAGAACTTTGCACTTATTTAATTTATTTAATTGACTTTCCCAATTTCAATGTATGTGCATTTCATGCTTTCTCCGTATTGATGCCCTGACATATGAATTAGGTTTAGGGCAGAAAAACAAGGGTTAACTGAAAAAAAAAATCCATAAACGATACTGATGCGTGACTATCATAGAAACATAGAATCATTAAGGTTGGAAGGGACCTCTAGAGATCATCTAGTCCAACCCCCCTGCACACGCAGGGTCACCTAGAGCACGTGGCACAGGACTGCGTCCAAGCGGGTTTTGAAGATCTCCAGAGAAGGAGACTCCACAACCTCTTTGGGCAGGCTGTTCCAGTGCTCTGTCACCCTCACTGTTAAACTTTTTTTCCTTAAGTTCCCGTGGAACTTTTGGTGTTTCAGTCTGTGGTCATTACCTCTAGTTCTGTTGGTGGCCACCGGTGAAAAGAGGCCAGCACCATCCTCCTCACTGCCTCCCTTGAGGTACTGGTATACACTGATTAGATCCCCTCTCAGCCTTCTCTTTTGTAGGCTGAACAGGCCCAGCTCCCTCAGCCTCTCCTCATAGGGCAGATGTTCCAGGCCCCTGATCATCCTTGTGGCCCTGCGCTGGACTCTCTCCAGCAGCTCCACATCCCTCTTGTCCTGTGGAGCCCAGAACTGGACACAATACTCCAGATGCGGCCTCACCAGGGCTGAGTAGAGGGGCAGGATCACCTCCCTCGACCTGCTGGAGATGCTCTTCTTAACGCACCCCAGGATCCCATTGGCCTTCTTGGCCACGAGGGCACACTGCTGCCTCATGGTTAACTTGTTGTCCACCATGACACCCAGGTCCCTCTCTGCAGAGCTGCTCTCCAGAAAGTCAGTCCCCAGCCTGTACTGGTGTCTGGGGTTATTCCTCCCCAGGTGCAGGACCTTGAACTTGGCCTTGTTGAATTTCATGAGGATTTTCACTGCCCAGTTGTCCAGCCTAGTTGCCCAGCCTGTCCAGGTCCCCCTGGATGGCAGCGCAGCCCTCAGGGGTATCAGCTACTCCTCCCAGTTTCGTACGATCAGCAAACTTGCTGAGGGAGCACAGGTGAACAGGACTGGACCAAGGACTGACCCCTGGGGGACCCCCCCTAGCTACAGGCCTCCAACTAGACTCTGCACTGCCGATCACCACTCATTGGGCTCTGCCATCCAGCCAGTCCTTAATCCACCTCAGCGTCCAGTGTTTTTATTTTTATGATGATGATATACTCATGTGAATACTATTCCCTTATTAAATATGAAAATGCTTGTTAGCCAAAAGAAAAATGAAATTGGACTATTTAAAAAGAGTATACGTGCAAGTAGCAAGCATTCCCAGTAAAGGTCGTAGCTGAATGTCTCTATCTGTGTACATAAAATATCTGTGTACATATAATCATAGTCATGAAAGTGGAAATTTTCTTCATATATTTAATGAAGTCACACTGATTTGCCCAGGATTGCACAGGCCAGGTACTTGATATCACAGACATAAAATAGTGAAAAAAATGATATGTCAGACTGCTCTATAAACTTTAAATAGCTCTGTGTTGACAATTAAACCTTGGCCCTGCTCAGCCAGAGAGGTGTGTTCTATACAGTGTAAACAACATATGGATTTCCCCACAGTAAAGTGTTTATTTTGGCAAAAATTGAAGGGTGGGATGGTCTTGAAATGCTTAATTGCCTTTCAGCTGCAGGATGAATTTTGCTGTTAATGATTTGAGCTGCATATTCATTGTCTCTGGGTGCAGGAATTAGATTGTGTTATATGGCAAATATTTAAACGGAGATGCATTTGAAAGTTTGCTATACAACAGTAAAGTTAAAACATTCTGTGCCCTACCTAATCGGTATCTGGCACACCTGGGGTGGGTAAATGTACCTTTGGCATAACTTTGCAACCTCCAGGCTTCAAAGACGGGATAGGAATGATGCCAGTTTCCAATTCAAAATAGATTTTCTCAAATAATGTTTAGATTTCACTTCAGTGTTAAAGCTCTAAAGTTTTGTTCCAGTAGCCAGTAAGAATAGGCTTGACTGAGGGGTTTGTCATTCCCCTAGCCGCATCGTAGCGATTCCTCTTCTTCACGTACCCAAGCTCCCCGCTAATGATTCCCTCCATAATCAGTCATCTGTTGTCAAATGACAGGCAATTCCTTTTACGTAACTGCCTGAGCAAACGCTCTGATTTGTACAAGCAGTCGTGGGACAAAATATTTGTGTGCTGAGAAAACAGAAGAGAAAGTGACTCACGATAGACAGAGGTTGATTTAGTGGATCTGTAGAGAGGGTCCATGACATCTAGTATACAGCAGATTTCAGCAGGAATGCAGAATGGCTGGGAAATATCTTTCACCCGTATTGTGAAGATATTCAGAACATGAGCTAAAGCTGAACAGATGCACAGATCTGCAGACTGTCTGAAGAGAAAGAGGAAAAGAGCAAATAGTTCCTGTTGTGTTAGTATTGATGCTGAAGTAGAATCATGTTTGAAATCTCCTTATTTTTATTCTGATCAAAGGAAGAAGAGTAATGACCATACTATATAGACCTGCACTGTCCAGTGACAGTGTATTATGAGTATGCAGAATTTAAATTATGGACAGCAATTTTTTTCAACTTTGCCTCTCACTGCAGAACTTTTAATTTTTTTTCTGTGTTTTTTGTTTGTATTGAGTTCAAATCAAGAAACTTTCTGTAGTCGTACAAAAGGAAAAGACACCTAACAATCTGTCAAGTCTTATATTATACCTTTAAAGAAGATATGTTATCTATTTCCATATCTAATCTGAACTGGAATATTTCACAACATGGTAATCTTTTCCCTTCCATACATTAGTTTACTGTTCAGTCCTGTATCTCCACAGTTGTTTCACTCCACTTAAACAAAATTTCTCCAGGAATTTGTTCTGTAAGGCAGAAATCCTTATGGTAAAGAACTAAGGAGTCCAAGAAAAATACTGCCCAACATCTAGTCTTTTTGGACTGAATGACAGGTGAGGATAGTTTTAAAAGAAATGGTGAAAACAAGTAGATTGCTTCCATAATGTTTGCCTGTGGCTATAGAATATAGGGAGTGAAGTCTGAGTAAAAGATTTGGCATGAGATAGAGGAATATAACAAAAAGCAGAATGAACAGCAAAGAAGAACTGCTAATATCACATGTGCTGGAAAAAAATTGAGAGAAATATTCCTAACAAATGGGAATAGAAAGTTGGCTGTGGTCAGTAGGAATTGAAATGTTTGTTCATTAATGCTAGGAGTCTAAGTAACGAAGTGAAGGAACTTGATTCAACCAGGCAGGACTCTGAAAAGGCACCAAAGTTGTTATAGTCTAGTGGTGACAGTAACTGTGGATGGAACATGAGCTTTGAGCTCTGCAGGCCAGGAAAGAAAGAAAAATCTATTAGTATGGTGGAGTAGTATTTGAGAGAAAAAAACTGCCACTAGAAACTATGGCATCACTGCAAAGGAACCTCAGCTATGTTCTTGTTCTCTCCTGAATCCTCTGGTAACTTCATCATTACATTAATGTATTCACATTGGTTCAGATGACTAGTGATAGGTTAGAACAGCAACCTGTAGAGTCTGGTCTTGGATCATGAGTTGGTTTCTGGAAAGATAAACAAAATTAAATCTGTAACAGAAGTTCTTGATTT
The DNA here is from genome assembly GCF_059628265.1 of Tinamus guttatus. Classification (NCBI taxonomy): domain Eukaryota; kingdom Metazoa; phylum Chordata; class Aves; order Tinamiformes; family Tinamidae; genus Tinamus; species Tinamus guttatus. The sequence continues at coordinate 74,099 of NW_028289627.1, forward strand.
GAAAGGGAGCTAATTTGCACTGACCATACTGAGGACTTCTGTGCTGCGGGTATAAAAGAAGGCAGTAATTTTTCTAAGTCAAAAAAAAACAAAAACTGTGGAAAGCATGTATCTTTTCCAATGGGAAAACTTGCAAGTAAATGCTTCAGATCCCTGTGTGTGAAGATTTACCATAGATTTATTTTAGGCATAAGCAGAGAGCTTCTAACCAGTGCGCTAACATGGCTCTTCAAGAATGGGACCATATCTGCCTGAACAGAGCAATTTGGGCCATAACTGTCTGGTTTCAAACAAAGGGTGGTATGTGACTGCATTTTTCTGTCTAGTTGTACCCTCTAATACAAACAACCAGTATTTTAGCACTAGCACACTCTAATTCTCGCAGAGTGACATTTGACCACTGTCCTAGTGCATGCAGTGCTTCAAAACAGGAGAGCACTCTGAAGAGCCAGGAGGAACGGCTGGGATTTCCCAAGAACCTCCATTTTATATCGAGTTTTGCCTGCAATTCTTGTGCTATTCCTATTAATGATGCATTTCACTAACTTGACATGTTTAGAATATGTTTTGCCTTCTCTGGTTGCAGTCTGTGTTTTCACAAACCTGTGCGTAAGAAACTACCCATCTCACAGACATGCTGTCCCCTTTTTCAGAATATTACAATTTCCTTTGCTTTGATGAATCTTAGTTAAGACCATAACTTTACTAAAAGGTGGGTGGTAGTTTAGGAAGGAGTTTCTTTCTTAGTTTTTGAAAAATAAAATTGTAGGTTTGTGTTACAATATATCCATGGAGGAAATTTGTTGTGCTTTTTAAATTGGCTTTTTAATGATGGAAAATAGAGTTTGCTATGTAACAGCTAGAAGTGTTCATCAGCAACGTTATAAAAGAAATATCAGAACAACAAAAAAAGCAGTCTGGGCAGAAAGAGGAACAAATATATCCCTGATGTTAGCTGACTGCAGACCATTAAGGAAGAATCTGACACTTGGTTGCAAATGGGATGTTTCTTTGCTGCTGAAGCAGAACTGGGACCTCTCCACAGCTCAGCAGAGATGTCTGAGACAGTGGAAACAGCTAAAACTGGGGAACGGAAAGCAGTTTGGCAGCGTGCTTTGGCACAACTGCTGAGCTAGTCAGCAATAGGACTTGTGAAAGAAGGACAGAGATTGTGTCCATCTAGTCTGTAATCTTGTTTTAAATCTATTCCCACTCCTCCCAATCAAACTGTCTATGCTATTCCCATTTTATCTGTCTGAAACCTAGAATAGCCTTCTGGTTGCCAAAGCTCAAGGGAGAGGCTTGGTTCTCATAGTGAAAATGGTCCTCAGTACAGTTGCCTAAAAGAAAGGAAAAATCGGTTCTCCTTATAGATGCCAGTGGAATTTAAGTTCATCTCTTTTGGAATGGGAGGTGGCAGAGCCCCAGCTCCCAGGGATGGAGCAGCTCAGGGTTTATAAGAGAGGCTCAGCAGGACCCAGGCAGACAGGCTGGCACGTTGGCTTGGTCACTCATGGCCCTGGTGTGTGCGAGCAGTTCAGGTAATTTTTCATATAATCACATCCAAACTTCCACGTTTCCAAAGAAGTAAGATACATTTGGAAAGGTGCTCCCAGGCCTACCTTTGCATCTGGCCACAGTTTACTCTGCAACAGGTGTATTTCTATTTTACTTGTGGCTGATACAAAGATGCTCGTATGGAAAGATTGCTGCCATATCGACTTGGGCATATGCTTTGCAGTGGTATTTGTGGTAGACTGAAGGAGAATCTTTGGTGCTGTTAGAAGCACAATTTCCCAGGCTTATCTAAAGGTAAATCTGCTTTACCTATGTTTTTTGTTCTCCTTCTGTTGTGGATTATTGCAGTGGAAAAAGCGTTTTCATGAAACCAGTGCACAGCTGACCTGCCAATATTGAGAGATATAATACAGCCTGAGCTCTCAAAAGGACAGGGAAATAGATGTACTGATAAAATGACTAAATACGTATTGCTCACAATGCAAAAAAAAAAAAAAAAAGAAAAAGAAAAGCAAAGCAAAGACCTTGAGGGTATTTCTTCATTATAGGAAACTGACATGAAAATAAATACAGCCCTGCTCCATCAACAACCCATTTGAACATCTATACAAAGATGCCTAATCTACCAGAAGGGGCATGTACCAGCACTTGTGTCACACAGGTTGGTACTGCAGTGATGAACATAACAGAAAGATATGTCTAAAGCTGACATACACAGTCACATGCAACACTTAATTAAACATCAAAAGGCCAGATTGCACCTTCTAGTGTGGACGCACGTTGGTGTTGAGACTCATTGTACTAGGGAGATTCTCTGGATTTTCGTATAGAATCGTTTTATTTTTGAAAGAATTTGCCATACTGAAATTCTTTTCTTGGGGTGGAACAGTTTTTGATTTTAGCATCAGTGAGGAGATTGGCTGTGTCTCTGTTTCTCTCTAAGGCCACTCTTCAAAGGATGCAGAGCACAGCTGTGCCTCTCATCTGCTATCTGAGCAACAGGCTACCTGAGGGACAGCCTGCCTTGGTGTGGCTGCCAGCACACCAGCCTCCAGAGGGTATATTCTGGCTGCTCATAAGTCTACTCTGCCAGATCCACCCTTTATATGGCCTAGGTGAGTGATCCTTTTTGAAGATAACCTCTGTGGCTGCCCTGCTTTTGCAGGGTGGGCCAGCCTGGTGAGTCGCCTCCTTCCTAGTAATCTAAGCAGAGCATCTGCTGGAAGCAGAAATTCAAGCTAAACTTCCTGAGGCAGCTGGAAGCTGTAATAAAATGACTTGTTTTTCAGAAGATGAGAAATCCTTGAAATGGATGCCTTTGAACTCACTGAACTTTCTTGGAAAACTCTCTACTCTAGAGTGACATTTCTGGTCAAAGTTGCAGTGCCCCTTGCCTTGCACAGATACCCTAGCACTTGCAACATTAATTTAGACTGTGAGTGACAGAAATAAAAGTCTATCTTTTATTTGGCATAGAAACATCAAATTTCATCTTTTCCACTGGGAGGTTAATGCACTAAGCTATGAAACTATGACAGCATTTTTCTTTCATTTCTGCTGCATTAAAATAATTAGGCATTTCTTAGAACAGAAATCTTGTTCTTCACTGCAGGAAAATTCATGCTGGCATAATAAATCATTGCTTTTCTGGGTTTGGGAATAGTTAACTGTCCAATGTGAACTGCTGAAGTAGACACAGCTGGTCTATTGTGGGCTGCCTTGGAAGTTTTTTCTTAAATTTGACGCGGGGGATCAAGCGCACTCATGGCCAGGTTATTGTCTAAAGGAACTGTTGTCTCCTTTGGCCTGATGTGCTCCTTCTCTGTCATATTCACGAAAATACAAAAATCTCAGTTTCACCATGCAAACAAAAGAGGAAGACCCCATATTATGGAAGTTCAAAATGCTTTTCAGGACAGAAAAACTCAACTACATCCACTCTAAGCAAAAAGTGCTCTGATACTACAGAAATGAAACATCATTTTCTAGAGACAGTGTCATTTATTGCAAAATAAGTGAGCTATTTTCAATAAAAAGTTGGCTTGCTCCTAAATTCTGATATTTACAGTACCTTTTTTTTTTTCCTTAGCTTGGAATTGGTTAATTATAAGCCAGATAAAAAGCTTTGATCCTTTGCTGAAGTAGTATAAATCATATGACCATTGAGTTTTATGTCAAACAATAGCATAGCCTCTGAATAAAAAAAAATTGAAGAATGAAAAGGCTTGTCAGTAGTTATGTATGCAAATCATCAGTCTTCTGCATATGATAGCTACACTAGAAAGTAAGTGTTATAAAGAGACATCGGAATATGTCTAGTGTTTAAGTATCTTATTCCTTAGATCCAAAGGCACCCAAGAAAAGATAGCTAAATCAAGTAAATACCTTTTAAAGTTTGACAATTTTCTGCAATAGATGTGGTCATTTTCATCACCACATTGAGGGGTAATAGACAGATTGAACAAACTAGAATTTGGCTTTACTAGCTGGTGAAGATCTTAATATATATCCTCACTTCCTATCTTCCTTCTATCGTATTGAAAATATGATAGAAATTTATACTGATACAATCTTATTGTGAAAAGTATTGTGGAGCCATGCACTTTAACCATGATGAGTCCTATCAATTTATGCCATTTTAGAATAAAAAACAGTCAGGAAAAAATAGGAATCAAGAAAAAATACTAATTCTATTACAATCATTATGGAAATTAGCTGTTAGAAAATAGTAAAATTTTAAAAAAAACTTCCTAAGTCTCTCTAGAATGTTCACCCTTACAGAAGTTAGGGGAGGAAGTAGTAACTTTCTGTAGGCACCATACGCACTACCAAATTATATGTACTGTACAGAGCAGACTCTAAGAGCAATGAATCTTCACTTCAAGGTAAGGAAATATGTGAGGCTGCTGGTATAGAATGCAAAATATATCCATAAGACCTGCAAAAGTCCCGACTAAGCAAAACTATTTCAACCTGACTTTTCCTTGAAGTGCATGAGCAATCATACAATCTTTTTCCATGGCTTGGCTGAGGACTTTTTGACTGACAAGGCAAATATTGTCAATTTTGTTTCTGAGTCCGGCCTTAATGAGGGATTCACTTCTGCTCAGTTTATTCAACTTAATTTTCTCCATCTGTTTATTTTACCAAGCATTTTTGCGAAGACATAAACTTTTGTGTTCCATCATCCCTGCTATTTTTAATGAAATGAAGTCTATGAGATTGAATGAACTATCTTTGAAAGACTTTACTTTTTTAGGCCACTTTCAATATTCCACTGTCAGTGAATTTGAATGATGATGATCTATACAAGTTGTTCAATAAAATTTGTTTATGCAATTGCTAAGGCAAGGTCTTTCACAAAGCACTCGTGGGAGGAATAAACCCAGCACGGGTATTTCGTTGAAGTCAACACATCATCAAAGGATAATCCAACACAGATGATATGTGTTTCCATATTAAATTCAACTTTTATCCATCGGTTTCAAATATCACTGAGACTAATAGGACTCTAAGGCTCAGACTAAAGGTGTTTCTAAATGTTAATGAGAGAAATGACCACTGGGTCTGGTTGCAGAATCTATGTGGTATGAGACTTTCTATTCTTTTTTAATAAGGACCTGTGCTAAATTTCCACTTTCCTTACCTCATCTTAGCCCCTAACTTTTAACATAAGATTTTCTCTTTTTAAATAGTAGCTCATGGGTCTTAAGTAATTATAAAAGAAGCATTCAGTAGGGAAAGACCTTTAAAGGTCACGTTCAAAGTCAGTGTAATGTAATTAAAAGAGCAGCTCAGAAACACGTGTTTTAAACTCTCATTAACCACATTTATATTTGTCACAGGAAAGTTTACCCAAATATCAATAAGAAATTGCTGGAGTAAGGTCAAAGTCTATTCACCAGGGTATGCAAAAATACATAGTTTTCATAGGTTTTTTTTTTCAGTATAGAAACTCAGAAGAATGGAAAAATTGTCTTCTATCCTCATTTGACCTCACCACAGTCATGATATCAATGGGTATGTCCACAAGGCTGTTTGCAGACACTCCATCTTCCCAGCTGAAACTGGAACAGGAGAAAGCATTTTTGTTGTGTTTAAAATTATTTTTAATAATCCTGGTTCATGTAGCATGCAGCTTACTTAACTTATTCCTTCATTTTTTTTTAAAGGCATGCTTTATATCTGGTATATTCAGGATTACTGAGACCTCCATAGGTTGATAGACTGTGTTCTCTTGCATCTCAGTTAGATTGCAAGTCCACCATGGAAGGTTACACGGCCTTTATTTCTGTAGGATGTGCCAAGTACACTACTGACATTTAGCAATCTCCACACATGTTTTCGTCAGAGTCTCAGAATATCTTTTCCATGTTACTTTCAGATAGACTGAGTGAGAAAGTAGTGTATTGTAGCTTGCCAGCATGAAAACTGTGACTTTTCCCAGCAATATTTCCCTGGAGAGTCACTTTAGTTGTGTGGCCACCACACACAAGTTTATTGAAGGTCAGTATGAATTTTTTTAAAGCTCCGTTTCCAGAGTCATGGAAGTTTTTGTTTTGTTTTGTTTTGTAAGGAACCCCACATTTATTTGTAGTAATGGAAGTTGTTTGCATCTATGATTATCAAACAAAAATTGAATTCATATTTACATGACACAAACGGCCAATAAAATGTTTTCAAAGTGCACTATTTTTGATATATAATTTTGAAGCTGACTTATGATTCTTTGTGATGTGAATTATTATTTTTCAGCATCTGGCACAGACATACTGGTGCAGACATAGCTACCAGACAGTAACTTTCAGATCTCTTAGAGGCGTATTATTTGGAAGTAAAATTCTCAAATCTTCTATTGGTAGCTCCAATCACTTCTGCTGTGCTTTCATGAAGGAGTGCTGCGTACTGCTTAGGGACTCCCCATAGTTTCCAGAGAATAGCAGAGGGATTAGACCCAGGTTTTCCGTCCTGGAGTTAGTAGGAGTTGGGCTACGAGTAGCAGTATGTGAAAGGGCTGCCTCAATACCAAGCAGTGTTGGTTAGCTCCTTTCTTTGCTTTATATTGCTTCATACCTCTAATACCCTTTCCTAAGCAGACCTGCTGCAACTATGTATTTATCCCTGGAGAATTTTCACCAGCATGTGGGTATGTGAAAGAAGAAATACCTAATCAGACAAAACTGTTAAAGTAAGTTAAAAGGTAGTGAAGTTAATTTTTTAGGGCAGCTTAAAGTTGAAATTTAGATGTGTATTATAAAGTCGTTCTGGAAGGTGGAGTTCCATTGCTCAAATGGTAGCTTCTATAATTAGATGATTTATGACCTTTTAAAAACGGAAATTCCATTTCTACCTCCTCTTCATTTCCTTAAGTCTACAAATAGTCTCTAAAATGCAAGATCATCAGTAGAGCTGGACAAACAGAGCAGTGCCAGTACATAAGAAATACTATATATATATATATGTATATAATTAGTATGCTTTTTGCTTGCTTTTCAGTTATTTACCATCATGTAAAGCTCTGCAGCCCTGCTTGTAAGCTTTCCTCTTCCTCTCAAAGACACAGTGAGCAGAAAGGGAAGTGTAGCTCTAGAGGTGCCCTGAAGAGCAGAGAGCTGGATCTTCTCAGTGCCTTTCTGAGCAAGGGAGGGGAAGCAAGAAAATCAAGTGCCCATCATGACTTTAGGCCCTGGTTGATGAGGATGTGAGGAACACTTCAAAGGGAGAATTTTTCTCCTTCCCCAAGCAGCTGGATAGCAGAGAAAGTCTGATGTTAAAAAGAGTCCATGACTCAGTTCCCGAGGGAAATGAGAGAATGACAGTCCCTGGAGTCCCCGTGATGCTGGCATGGGCAATGCCCTGGGAGTATATGACGCGGGGCTGATAAGATCGTTTGTCTATGGCAAGGTTAGGAGAGCCACTTAATCACTGCTGACTTAGGGAGTGATATACTACTTCCAGTTCATTATGGTAAGCCAATTCTAAATCTTTTCTCTGCTGATCTGCTCTGAAACAGAACTGGGAGAAGTTGGCCAAAGTCCAGTCGATATGAATACCAGTTCCCTGAGCTGGCTACAGTGCCTGGTCTGCATTGCACAAGGAAATAAATATACTGTGTGAACTAATTAGACGTGAGGGTGCCTACAAACCCGTCGCTCTACACAAATGCTCTCCTGCCCTCTCTGACATTTTTAAGGATTCCAATGACATTTTCTGTTTCAAACCTCCCTATGTATACATCATCTAAAATAAATCTAGAAAAGTTTTCAGAACTTTATTTTTCTGTAAGACAATTGATTTTCTAACATTTAAAATAATTGGAAGAGGTTCACCTAATAATTAACATGCAGTCATTCCTAAAATCACAATTAGAGGCAAATAAAATTTATGACTCATAGGATTCTTACAGAAAAATCTCTTCCTCAGATCAACCATACCAGTTCTGCCTGTGTTCCTATCCTGTATCTGTCTACTGATTCTTTAATATCTATTGTATATTTTCTTTAAGGACTAACTTATGTCATTTAAGCTTTTGCCTAGAATGCTATTGAAATTTTCTTTACCTGCTTCTGTATCTTCATCTATTATATAAAAAAATTGGGACAGCAAGCCTAATAAACAATCTTAAATTGCATGACTTGACCTATGAACTGGCTGTGAGTAATGTGGTCAGAAAATAAAAATGGTTTTAAAATCACTTCTAAAATAGCCTTCTACAGAAAAGTGGGGACAAGCTCTTTACCAATTTTTAGGTGGTTCTTTAGCAACTATAGAAAAACTGTGAATTGAGAAAGCATTTGAAGAAGTGCATTTTGCATGCAGAATATCATAAAAATACCATGAGACTAAAAACAACTTTCAGTTTCAGTAACTGACTTGGTGTCTTTGCAAAATGCAATCTAGAAAATCCAAGTTTTTTAAACTCTTAGTCACAAAATATGTTTTCATTTTAATAAATGGCAATGCAAAATGCATTGTGTTCTGTGGTAAAGTTAAACTGGTCATACCAAGGGTTCATTTAGGGTAAAGTCACTGATAAAATACACTTGAATTGTGCTTGATATCTCACTAATTAAAGAGGAGAGCATGCTGTGAGAGACTGCTGCTGCTCTATGCCTTCTCAGACAATCTCTGTCACGGAGCTAATGGAGCAATTCTGCATTTCAGTCTAGAAGCAGACATTCTTATAATTGTCTGCAGTCTCATACTAAATGTTTCATCCAATAAATAATCTTTAGCTTTAACTCATTTCCTCCAGTTCAATACACTGGGTATTCAAAGATGTAATTAAAAAGTAGCGCTGTTGTCTAGCATCAGTTGAGCCTCACAAACAATTGTTCACCATCTGGAGATCAGGCTATAAAAAATGCTAATATAAAAAGAAAAACCCTGATACTTGGTTTCCTCTAAAATGTGTACCCTTCATTTTCATTTGTTTGATATAAATTGAGAACAATTCTACCATATACTCATCACAATTGTGATATTAATTAACATATACTTGTATACTAATGTGACTTGTATGAGGATAATTGGACCAGAAGAAGAGAGGAAAAAGGAAAAGCAGGAAATAGAAAAAAAAAATGTGGTGGTGGGGGCTCATAATGATCCTCTTCTAAACTGGTCTGGCCAAATAAGAGGTATAGCTTTTTTAGCTTAGTATAACCGGGTAAGGCCAACACCAGAAATCATTTGGATTGCTTCTCCTGATGAAAAACAATATGGAATGGAAAGAGCATTCTTGTAAACTATTCATTTTATCATTTCTCTTGATATTTAGCATAGTCTTTAAGAAAAAAAAAATCTCTGGTTTCTCAAGGCATGTGAAAAACTTGCCTTTGTTTTGTTTCGCGTTTTTATTAGGTTGTTCCTGATGATGGTAGGAAACCAACAACTGGTAGAATGAAAAGCACATTCTCAGAAGGCCAATAAACTCATGATTTTAAAATCTCTTTATTTTTTAGACTAGATTGTGATTTTAGGTCATGGTAGAAGCAGTGATATATGACTTTCAGATGCTTCAGATGGCCTCACTGAAATATTCTGAGTTGGCCATGCTGAAATCTGCAACTTCAAGTTAAAACCCTTGGTGAGGTGTTTAGGCGCCACAGTGAGGGTAGCGAGGGTAATCTCATTGCTCGCGGCTGACAAGAGGCAAAAGCCCTTCCCTTTTTCCCTTTCCCCTCTTTCCTGCTGTGCTGCACTTTCCCTTTCTTTGCAGTGATTTTGATACTCATTTAGCTTGTTAATACTGGAGAAAACTATTCAGTCTTGGATTCAGTCACCAATGGACTAGTTTTCTGATACATTAGTGACCTGAACTGAAAAGTGCAAGAGTGGGTGTAAGAGTCAGAGCAGAAACGTTTGGCTTCAACTAGAGAGACAAAGAAGGAAAGAAACAATCTTTCTGATTTTGTATGCAGTTAACTGCTAGATTCAGCTGTAAGTGTCTTCTTGAGAAACATCAATCGCCTGGCTTAAACAAAGTGGAAAGATTAATAAATCTTTGATGCCTTCTGGTAATAAGAATTTGGTAATTCAGGACTCTGGGAGTGTTCTGAATGTTCTCATTTTTCATGAGCCTTCTGTGGCTTTTTCTGCCTGTTTGTGGATCAGTGGATCTTCTGGTAGATCTCCTGCACAGTTTTTCTATAACAGTTTTTCTATAGTGAGGATGGCTTTTTCTTTGGTATCTTTTCTATAGACAGCTTTCTTGGTAGTTGTATAGGTGTAAAAGTACTAAAAATATTCCAAGACAAATTTGCTTCTAGTTTGTAGTGGTTGTCCATGCTAAAAGAAAGCTCTGCTGGAACCAAAAAAAAAAAAAAAAAAAGAAAAGGATTTGTGTACTAACTAGGTGAATAAAGAAAAGGTATTATAGTGCCAAGACAGCTCTTCATTTTGAAACAAGACTATTCATGTAAAGTAAGAGAAAATTAGTAATAGATTTGACATGCTTTCAGGCAAAAAAATCTGTCAGATATAAAAACTATACTTCTACCTTAGTTCATCACTTAGTGTTTTATATTTTTCTTTATAAGGGATCTTCTATTTGGAGGTTACGTTTGGTGACTAACTTTTCACTTTGAGAAAGAAGGAAAACATACTTGCAAATGTTTGAATAACCCTGAAAATGTGTTGATAAAAGGAGAGTCTGAACTGGGCCTTGCTCTTTGAGGGTTTATTTTCAGCTGTCTTGTCAAGTTGGGAATTGCAACCACTGAAGCAGCACGGTTTCAGATCTCATTTCAAAGACATTCAAATGAGGAACTGCCAGTTGTGACACATGCCCTTTTATTATCCTAAAAGTGATTGATATCTTGCTGGAGGCAGCAGTACCTGTGAAATGTTATGTACCTTTTAAACATCATCTGCAGTCTCTGTTTTAAAAAGTATGGTACTAACAATTAACCAGCGTCAAAAAAAGACTTATTTTTCCAATATGTCTTTCACTGCTACATAGGTACTATGGAGATTATTTCATCATATATGGCATATACATATATATTTATATAAGATGGTCTCAAGGCAGCTCTTTTTAAGGCACATGCCTTAAAAATGTCTAGAAAGGAGTTAGACTAAATCATGAGCAAGATGTCCGAAATGTTTGTTCCCTCTAACATTCCTGATCATACTTCTGGAGAAGCATAAGGGAATGTATCACTGGCAGTGTCACACAGTACACAAGTGCTCTTCCTATATGGCATCTTTTATCATCACTCCTGGAGATACAACAATCAACTTAAAGGGACCATTGATTTGGCACAGAAGTGCCAAAGCAAGAAGTTGCTTAAAATGGCAGTTAAACAACAACACAGAGGGCCGTGTAGGACAGGAGCTTAAAAATCAGGCTGAGTTGCAGCTTTTTGAGAGAGTGATGTTGACTTAATGCCTCAGTTTCATTCTTTTAATAGGATTTTTTGAAAATGTTTATGAAAAAATGATTCTTGAACTAAAAAATAATCCAAAATGATTTGAAAAAATATTTTTCTTATAATTTGATCTATATGAAATTCTGAGTGACAGGATTCTTCTGACAAGGTTGGCCATGTTGAGGGAATTATTTACAGTATGTCCTTGTCCACACAAGAAACCAAGATTTCAGATAAAAGTTTTAAAATTATCACCCAAATATTACTTTGACTCTTTTATAAAAAAATGATTGTCAAACATATGAACATTTGTTTTGTGTTTGTTTATGTGGCTTTGCCATCTGTTTTAATGATCCATGCTTGTTGCTATAGTGGCCCTCTTACTTTTTTGAGTCCTTTTCACTGTGACAACAATCTGTCAAGTATTCTGGAGATAATACTAATTCCATAGTCAGAAAGCTACAAAAAAAAAAAAAAGTAAAGCTGCCAAACAACACATCATCTTTAAACAATTATTAAAAAAGATACAGCTTCCAATAAGAAAGTGAAGGAGGTCAAGATTTATTTAATTTTGTTCAGAAGTGCTGATGCTGGAATTCCTTACCCTGCTCTTTGCTCTCTCTCTATATATATACCTACATCTCTGACCATCGGGGAGCCTGACTTGTAGCAAAAGGATAGGAAAATAAGGGTAAAGTCTGTGCTTCTTGTTGAAGCTGTTCCTTTTCTCTGGATGAAGAATTGTTGTACTACTTTTGACACAAATGAGCCAGTCAACAGGACTAAATTGCTACCCTCTCACTGGGTCAAAACTTTTGGTACTTTACACAGAACAACGGCTCTGGCATAAAAACTGCTCACAGAGTACTTACTTCCCCTTTTCTTACCAGAGATCTTGTGGTTTTCAATTGAGAGACTCAGTTCTAGTTTGTGCCTAATCATTACTCTATTTTTGTTATTGTTGTTTATTCATCCCTTAATTCTGCTTCCCCCCCCAAAAAAAAAACAACAACAAAAAACCTGCAAATTTACAAACAGATGATTAAAATCACATTTTCCCAGGTATGTTATTCCCGTGTATTTTTCATTTATCGTGGATAATATATGCGTAAATGTTTCTCTCAAATTTAGTTCTTCAATTAAGTTTGACTATGAATATGTACTTGATTTTGAAACCAAGCTTAATTAGCAAACACAGGATTAGATGAGTTCTGAGTCATACCATTGCTTTTTCGCCAGAGAATTAATACAAGAAAAATGTTTAATGGACTGTACTGTTTAATGGTGCTGGCCTTTAGCATCCCTGCCAAATTAAAGGCCATTTTATAGTCTGTGCTTCTAACCCAGACACACTTGGTGGCCTAAACTGTCCTGAGCCAAGAAAATGTCTTCAAGATGATTTGCTATGATTTTAAGAGCAAAAGTGGATGCTTAATGTTTACCACATGATAATTTCTTAAACAATTACGGGCAAAACTGATGGGAAGCTGGCTTGGGCTGTGCTCCAGTCTTTGCTGAAGCATGTTTTATTGAATGGGAAAGTGTCTGGACATCTTCCACTAGAAAATACAGGTCTTCTAATCTGGGGCTCTTGAAAGGAGAACATTACTGTGCTAGAAAGTATCAGTGACTATCCATTTTTACACCAGCGAAAATATTTCTTACTTTCATTCTTCGATAGTGTTGAAAATGGAGACATGGGAGAAAAGAAGTGATGTGGGAGGAAATCTTGGATGTGTAAAATTTGTTTATATTAAAACAATCTCGGCTAATTGCAATGTATTGCATTTAGGAAGTTCTATGACAGATATTTGTAAATCAAGCAATAACACTGTAAGAATATGGAGTTCTGTGCTGACTCACTTATAACCATGCTCTAGTGGAATCTGTTGCTGAAATTAGGTTGCTTTTGCTCTTGTTTTTTGCTGGCTTTGATAACACCATACTATGTTATTGTCAATAGTTAAAATGAACCCTAAATTTCCAGATAGAGTTCTAGTTAAAGGGTTTATAAGCTCTTATATAATGAGTGTGTAAGTTCTTACATAATAAACTACATTCTTTGTTTTTTAAATGTCCTTATAAAGCTTCACCTACATAATCAAGATCTTGTAGATTAGAGCGAGTCACAAAGGTAATTATTGTTGTTAGGAAGTGTCTAAGAACCAGCACAACATAGGCCCCTAATGAGCTAGTACTGGAGAGGGAACTTGATTAACTTCTACAGGGTAAAGAAGAGAAAAAAAAATCTCTGTACCTGAAGAGTTAGGTGTAGGACTAATACGATCTATTTTGTTTTTACAAACTGTCTTTGGTAACTGTTTTTACTTATTTCTCATGAACAAAATGGATAAAAGCACACTTAGAATAGAAATAATTCCTGCCAACTATAAGGCAAGTACCAGTCCTGTGAAAACCTGTTCTGAATTGGCTGGTATATTTAGATATACTGTGCCTGTCCAATTATACTTTTTTACTACATTTTGAAGGATTAGTTGAAAAATGAAACTTCAACAAAAACACATGTGGAATTTTCCATTTCTTTTTCTCTGGTTTTTTAGTCATCTTTATTGGGAGGTGCTCTAAAAAAGTATTCATTTCGCTATTCCAGAATAACAGATGCCTGAGTATGTAAGTGGGATCTTCTCTGCTGGAGAGAGCATGTCCGATATGGGTCTCACTCAACATTGCAGCATATGCAGTGTAGAGTTGCTCTGTGTGTATGTGATGAGCATTTGATTTGATCAGTCAGGTGTCTAGAAAGCTGCTAGATCACAGCGCTATAGGGCTATAACCAACACCCCAAACCAATTGGATGTGTCTGAATATACAACCATGTGCATAAGGAGGCAAGCTCCTCCATGAGACAAACTAGTGAAGGATAGACTAGAGGGAATGATGAAATTAGAGGGATGAGGAAACTACTGGACTGTGAGACTGATGATGGGAGAGACAAGGAGCTAGGTAAAATGCCACTGTTAGGGCTATGAAAAGGGTGTTACTGTGGGGATTCCTGACCTGCTTAAAAAAGAGATTTTCCAAAGCATGGTTTATTATTTTCTTTCTCTTTTTATAATGATTTCTTGCTGTTCAATACAGCACATTAGTAACAAAAGAACTATTTAGACCTACATTATGGGTTGTATATGAAATTTTTAAAAACTCATGTTAAAATTGTTAGATCAAGCCAATCACTTCACAGTCGTGGTTTTCAAATAGTGGTCAGGTATTACTGTCTGTTTCCAGTTTATAGAGGAAATAGACATAAAATCAAGACCAAAGTCAACTTTACCACAACATCAATCAAACTCCTAAAGAACTGTAATATTTTGAAGTATCAGTATGATATCAACAGAATTCAACTAAGAACATAGATGCCCAGCTGCAGAACCATGCTTCGTGTTGCATAGCACTTTTGGGAATATTTGCAAAATGCTCAGATTATTCCAAAACTGCATAATATTCAGAATCAGGGAGATGATAGTTTTATGAAAATTGTATGAATGGGTAGCCATCTGCTAACTTTGGGAATATTCCCTGCAGAATCAGTAACATGTTTCAAAATGGCAACCGGTTTAACTGCCTGTTCAATTGCCAGCAAAAAACAAACAAAAAACCCTTCTTCCCAACATATACCGCACT
Source organism: Tinamus guttatus (assembly GCF_059628265.1). NCBI lineage: Eukaryota > Metazoa > Chordata > Aves > Tinamiformes > Tinamidae > Tinamus > Tinamus guttatus. The sequence continues at coordinate 89,128 of NW_028289627.1, forward strand.
GTCATGGCCAAGAAATTAAGCTGGTATTTAAGTTATATAGCAGCTTCCAACCCTCTCTACCTGCACCACTTAAAACTAAGATTCATGTGCTAGTTGCTTGTATGGGGTATTATGGTTAAAGATGATATCTGCTTACCAAAAGAGTGGTAAAAATGGTCCCTCCTATCTTGGTGATCAGATGTATTTTTTGTAAGAATGGATGTCTGGTAGCATTTCTCTTTGTAGTAGTGAAAAAGCTTAAGAAAGGCATCAATTTGCCTTATAATATCTACCTATAACTATCTTGGAGCCACTGGGAGGCCTGAAACACGCCAGTGGCAACATAAGGATCCTCTGTCTGTGATGCTCAGTCTTGAGTTGAAACTTCTTTTAAGGTAGCCAAATTGTACTGTTTGCATACAAAGGTTTTGATCAAGCATTTAAAAATAGAATCGTTATCTAACTAGATGATATCCTGACTAACTGAATAAAAATAAAGGCTGACTGCCTGATGCTAATTATTATTATTATTATTTTTTTACCAGAGCTCTGGTTGGTGCCAACTTTGGAAAGCATGGTGTTAGTTTTAGAATTTTTTTCCAGATTCTTTAATGTTAAGATTATGGATTTCCTCTGCCTACACCTATTGGATTTAAATTGTTCTATCATGATCTTTGAAATCCAGCTAATCAGTAATGAACAAATTAATGAATACATTTAAACTCCAGCCATGCTCATAGTGTATGTGGAGTGCAGTCTGTTCTTCATTACAAGATGTCTGGGAAAGGCCATTGTGAATAGTGTTTATCATTCTCTCAAGGTCCATGTCATAGATACACCTGGATGCCTCTGATACTCTGCAGTCTGCTTTTCAGATTGTGCCATTTACGTTCAGTTAGTTTTATACCTTGTAGTGCTTTTCACTTAGAAAGAAAACATTTGAATCTCTAGCGAGAAAATAGGAGTCTCCCTAAAAGAAAACCACACTGTCACTATGAGGAGTTGTTTGCAGAATAGTGACTGAAATGATGCTCCCAGTCCTCAGATCTGCTCTGTCCATAAAGCAGATCTACTGTTCTTTTGGCACCCTTGCTGGGGAGAACGGAATGGGAAGGAGCTTTCTTCTTTATCTCTGGTTTAAAGTAGAGCATGATGTCTATTCCTAGGAACCGAGAGAGTGGGAGAAGGGACCACTGCTTTTAATATGCTTCCCAGGCTGGTAAGAGTTGTTTTTGTACTATAAAGGGCTTTTACTTTTTTTTTTTTTTTTTTTAATGAGGATTTGATTGGCCTCAATGAGTTTAGTTTGTCCACTTTCCAGGCAGTTAAACTTTCCCATGGCCCTGTTTTGCATTTACTGCTATTGAAGTTGTTGTTTTATTTTTTGTGAAGAAGCCACTGTGCTGTGAGGCCACAGTAACAACACAAACAAATATTATTCTGCCATAGTTTTTGAGAATTCACCCACTGACTGTTCAGACACAGAATGTTTTAGGAGGTTGTCCTTCTGTAGACAGAGCCCATGTGTTTTGGGGGATTTTCTTTCTGTGTGTGATTTTTTTGTTTTTGTTTTTGGAGGGATAGAGAAAATTAAAAAACAGTAGAAGTTTTTTAGCAGTTAGTTCTCCAAGAGTTACTCTCCCTTTGACCTCCACACTGCTTGGACAAATAAACTCTTTACTTTTGGATTTGGATAATTCTGGAACCAGATTAATATGTTCATTAGGCTTAAGCCAAGTGGTTTACGCCTCGGTTTCAGTTTCAGAGAGGCTGCTGTTGCCATAACAAAGGCTTGTGTGTAGGACAATAGGATGGACTGCCATAATGTTGGGCAGTATACGTGATGTAAAGCATGCGTTCCTATCTGCTGTATGTGTTGGAAAGGCTAACAGCTCTGCATGACTTTCCGAGTACAGAAGAAGGAGAGACACCAGGGGATTCAGTCCCTAGTACAGCATGCTGGAGCTCGAGTCATTGCAGAAGGGAGATAGTTGATGGCAGATTCGCCCTAGAGTGGTAAGGATGGTTGCACAGTGCAACATCTGTCATCATTTGTGGCTTAGTTTAATAGAATAATCCATAACAGTTCTGTGGGGAAACATCACAGTATTTAAAATTAGAGCTGTGAGAACTTAATGTCAAAAAATCTGTCTGGAAAGAAACTAGTATTTGTTTTGTTTTGTTTTAAGAAATTAAAAATCTCTAAGTCTGTCAACTCTTTGAGGCTGAGCACTAGCCCAATAAAGCCCACAGAGAAGTCAAATGCCAAAGGAAAGTATCAGAACTAGTCATGCAGAGCCATGCAGCATGTCTCAGTACATTTTGATGGCATTGCAGAATGGATCACATGCAATAGAAGGAATGTGGGCATTACAACTCATAACCTATGACCCTGCTTCACTATTCTTAAGCACAAATTTTGAACCACCTCACTAAAGGTCACAGTTTCAATGTGATATGGGCCAAGGCTAAGTGAAGAGTATGCAAAAGGGTTTTCTCATTGCTGACTGAGTTTTTCAAAACAATCATTCACTTCCGCTGAGTTGTTGCTCTGTGGAGCACTTTTCCATGACAAGTCTTAATTTAATTACATTGTTCAATCTATTCAAGTCTATTAAACATAGATATTTTGCCAAATAACGATACTGGTATTGCGTATAATATAGTTTGATAGTTTCAATATCAGAACCTCAAGAATTTCTGAGTTTTCTCAGTTTTCTCAGAGTTTTCTTACTGAGTTTTCTCAATAAGTCTATTTCTGAGTAAGTCTATTCACAGATTTTTCAACCACAGAAATCTAACTGCAGAAGTCAATATATGCAAATAAAGCCTGTCCCATGATTTCCTTTTTTTTTTTTTTTTTTTTTTTTTAACAGCATGAAAGGGAGAGAGGAAAAGCAGAGGTTTTGTTCAGAGTCACAAATCTAATCAAGAATGAGAAGAATCATTAACAATATAGCTGTCCTGAAGCCCAGTGTCTGAAAAGACTAAGGAGTGACAAAAGAGTACTGGAATGGGTAAGATATTTCTCGGAAAGGACCAAGGGATTTTTGATGTGTACCCTTCCGGCAGTTCTAGGCACAAGCAGGACCAGCACGAGTATCCCTCTTGGCTGTGTTCCACAGCAACCTATATGGATTTACCTACCTAGGTAATAGGAAAAGCTTTGAAAAATATGTTTCCTAGATAACTCCTCCCTTTGCTTAAAGTTTCTGTACTCAAATTTAGCCACATTTTAGAAAAAAATGTGGAATCCTACAAGATCCCCAAAAAGTCAGATGAAAAAGGTTGTATGTATGTAGCAGCCACTCATCACTCACAAGGTGCATCCTATTCGGTTCGTGTTCTGTCTGTGATTCTGAGTCCAGTCAGTGGTAACCTCTGACTGGCACACTGCAACTCCTGGTGCCTGGAAGTCAAATGAAACAGTTCACAACACAGCAAGGAGTCTCGTCAGTGAGACTTACAGTCAAGAATGTTTTCCCTTGCAGCTGTCCGTACTGGCTTGCTGTATTACAGGAATGCAGTCCTTAAATCCCTGTCCTCACATTCAGAGCTCTGCATTGACTCAAACACATAGCATATTTTGCCTTCAAGACAATGATGTCCCAGGGTGAACAATGAAGCAAGGTCAAACTCTTATATAGGCAGAATTTAATCTTGAACAGTATTTCTAATTATCCCCAAACCAGGCATAGCTAGGAAAATATTCTTAAAGTTCATATTCCTATACAAAATTACAAACTAAAGCAGGCTGAGCACGGTGCTAAAACAGGTGACAGGTAAGCACTGCAGGAAAAAGAAGAAACAGAAAATAAGAAGTGCAATTTTAGACACACTTATTATATACACTTGTGATGATATATTCTAACATGCCCTGAACCAGCTTGGAATCATTTTTGGCAAATTGGCTGTTGCTCAATAATTCAATAGTTTTCCTTTTATCTCTCACAATGAAGTAGCGTATTATGACATTCTCAGGAAGCAGGATGAGTTTGCCAAAGAGCAATCAAACACTAAATTGCAACCTTCCTTGG